>NC_142982.1:0-5000 GCF_061535395.1 Colias eurytheme | reverse complement strand
AAACACGTCCGAGGCTCTCAGTCGCCGCATTGCCGATGACCTGGCTGCAATCGTGAAGGTGATGACCAAGTCATCAAATCTCAAGGGCACTTTTAAAAAGGCCTTGAAATTGGCCCACGATGACATTGAGCAGTCAGTAGCTCTATTAGAGAAACACACTGTCTCTGAGGAGACGAGATTGCTGCAGGCAGCCAATTCCCGCCTACAGGCGGAGCTCGACTCCCTGAAAAGGGAACTCCAAGAGGTGAAGGCCTCTCAGGGCTCGTCGCTGCCTGCTCAGCCCCAAGATTCGGATATCTTGCGCCAGGTCGGAGCAATGATTAACGCGAGATTTGAGGCTCTAGAGGAGCGTCTGCTGCCGGAAAAGCGCATAAGACCTCCGCTGGCGGCAGATAGCAGGAAAGCGGCAAAGGCGGCTGAACAAGCGATGGCCGATGACCTCGCACCGCCCCCTCCATCAAAGGCGAGGACATATGCAGGTGTTGCGGCTTCATCGCAACCGGGTAGATCGGTGTCTGGGCCCGCAATTAAGAAAACCGCGAAGCAGACGGCGGTCCCAGCTTTGGAGATCGAGGCAACCTCGAAGAAGAGGAAAAAGAAATTAGCGAAGGGGAAGGAAAGGGTCCCCGTGCAGCCTGATCCGGCGGGTTCAAAGCCCCCCAGAAAAGATACGCTGGCCACGTCATCCGGCCCCCCGCAGCAGCCGTCAAAGGACGGAGAGTGGACTGTGGTCGGAAAGCGAGGAAAAGAAAATAAGGGGAAAGGGAAGAAGCCTGCGGCTAAGTCCCGCAAGAAGAAGTCGCGAAAGCTCCACGCTCCGAATTCCTCGGCTGTCGTCCTTACCCTGCAGCCGAGTGCGAAGGAGCGTGGCGTAACCTACGCCGGTGTTTTGACGGAGGCGCGGCGTGGAATAGACCTCGCCGAAATTGGCATCAGTGCAATGCGTTTTAAGCGCGCTGTCACTGGTGCCAGGATACTAGAGATCCCCGGTGCTTCCAGCACCAAGGAAGCGGACTCCCTTGCCGCCAAATTGCGGGAGGTCCTCGGTGAGGATAACGTTAAGGTGTCCAGGCCGGTCAAGTGCGCAGACTTGCGAATCACTGGCCTGGATGACTCGGCCACAGTCGAGGACATTGCGGCTGCGGTATTGCGCGCAGGGGAGTGTACCGCGGAGCATGTGAAGTGTGGTGGCCTGCGCACGGGCCCCCGAGGTGCTGTATCAGCCTGGGTTAGTTGCCCGGTGACTGCGGCGAAGAAGCTGGCGCAGGCGGGGCGCGTAATGGTTGGGTGGGCTTCGGCGAAAGTCTCTCTCACCGAGCAGAAGCCCCTGCGCTGTTACCGCTGCCTGGAGGTGGGCCATGTCAGCGTCACGTGCTCCTCGCCGACGGACCGGAGTGCCACTTGCTTCCGCTGCAGTGAAACAGGCCATAAAGCTGGTGGATGCGATGCCGCCTCCGCTCGCTGCGCCCTATGCACGGAGGCAAAGCTACCGGCAGAGCATCGGCTTGGAAGCGCAGCCTGTAAGGCCCCGAAGCCTAAAAGAGGTGGAATGCGGAAGCAAGATGGCGCTCCAACGCCATCACGCTCTGCTCCGGTGCCTGATGAGGTACCGCAAACGGAGGCAGCCATGGAAACGCAGTAATGGCCCCACTGCGTTTCCTACAGGCCAACATCAACCACTGTGCCAGGGCCCAGGACCTTTTACATCAGAGTCTGGCAGAGTGGGAGATTGACGTGGCGGTAGTGTCTGAGCCATACAATCTGCCCCCCCGGGATAACTGGGTGGGCGATCTGGACGGCTTGGTGGCGCTGGTTGCTCAAGGCGACACACAGCTTGAGCAAATCATAAGGCGACGGGGATGCGTCTCGGCGGTTGTCAATGGCTTCACCGTTGTGGGGGCGTACTTCTCGCCGAACCGCTGCCTCGCCGATTTCGAGCAGTTCTTGGTTGAGCTGAGGGATCTGCTAGACTTCGCACAACCTCAATCTGTGCTTCTGGCCGGGGACCTGAACGCCAAGTCGGTGTCTTGGGGCTGCGTGGCAAGTGATATACGTGGCTCGACACTCGCTGACTGGACAGTTGCGTCGGGACTGACGGTTGTTAACCGTGGAGCAGAATTAACGTGTGTTCGGCAGAGGGGTGGATCCATTGTAGATGTCACGTTTGCGAGCCCCCCTCTCGCTCGTCGTATACAAGACTGGAGGGTTCTTTTGGACGTGGAGACGCTCTCGGATCACCGTTATATCCGGTTTAGCGTCTCCACGCCCTCGACGGCTCCCAGTCAATTCCCCCCTGGCGATTGTCGTCCGCGCTGGGCACTTGGTAGCCTCGATAGGGAGCTCCTCATTGAGGCTGCCTTAGTGCAGGCTTGGCTCCCGTCGCAGCAGAATGACGGCGGAAACGTAGAGGAGGAGGCCACTTGGCTTGCCGAAGCTATGTCTCAGGTGTGCGACGCGAGCATGCGGAGGGTGCGGTCGGTTCCACGTAGGCGCCAAATGTACTGGTGGTCCGCCGATGTTGCCCAGCTGCGTGCTTCATGCGTGGCTGCGAGGCGGGCGTACACCAGGCACAGGCGCCGTAGGCGGCGTGACGAAGAGGAGGAAGCGCGGTTATACGCCGTCTATAGGGACTGCATTGTGTCTCTGCAGCACGCCATCAGCAGCGCTAAGACCCGTGCATGGGAGGAGATGCTCGAGAGTTTGAACCGCGAACCTTGGGGTCGGCCGTATAAGAGGGTGAGGCAAAAGCTTCGCCCTTGGGCCCCGCCCCTGTCTCAAAGTCTCGAGCCACGATTTCTGGAGCAAGTGGTGACGTCCTTGTTTCCAAGTCGGGGAAGACATTCTCCCCCACCGATGGCACCCACGATGACTGCGCAGGAGGAGCTCAACAACGAAAATGTCCCTCCAGTCACTCGCAACGAGCTCGCTGTGGCAGTAGAGCGCCTTAAGGCGAAGAATGCCGCCCCCGGCCCTGACGGTGTTCCCGGGCGGGCCTGGGTGGTGGCGCTAGAATCTCTTGGACCCAGGGTGGAACAGCTGTTCACAAAATGCCTCCAACAGGGCCAATTTCCCCGTAGGTGGAAGACCGGGAACTTGGTCCTGTTGCAGAAGGAGGGACGCCCGCGCGACTCGCCCTCGGCTTATAGGCCGATCGTGCTGCTCGATGAGGTGAGCAAGCTCTTTGAGCGCGTCTTCGCAGCTCGCCTCATCGACCATCTGGAGGGAGTGGGGCCGGACCTAAGCGAGAACCAATTTGGATTTCGCCGGGGAAGGTCCACTATCGATGCGATTGCTGAATTGCGGAACCTCGCTGATCATGCAGATAATGAAGGCGGAGTTCTTTTGGCGGTGTCCCTTGACATCGCCAACGCATTCAACACTCTGCCGTGGAGTTGCGTGATCGAAGCGCTCCGCTACCACAACGTGCCCGGGTATATGGTGCGCTTGTTGCAGTCCTACTTATCGGAGAGGGCTGTGGCGTACCCCGCGCGTCGTGGGTGGCAAGAAAAGGAAGTGACGTGCGGTGTTCCACAGGGCTCGGTTCTTGGGCCCCTTCTGTGGAACATCGGCTACGACTGGGTCCTGCGTGCCACTTATCTACCGGGTGTCAGCGTGCTTTGCTACGCGGATGACACCCTGGTAACTGCACGCGGGGCCTCGTACAGGGAGGCAGCCCTCATTGCGACCGCTGGTGTGGCGGATGTTGTGCGCCGAATCAGACGACTTGGCTTAGAGGTCGCTCTGAACAAGTCGGAGGCAATTTTGTTTCGCGGCCGTCGAAGGGCGCAGGCTGCTGGTTCAGCTATCCAGGTGGGTGGCACGTCCATCGGCGTCGGTTCCACTTTGCGCTACCTGGGCATCGTGCTGGACAGCCGGTGGACATTTGTGGAGCACTTTCGTCGCCTCGCCCCCCGTCTTGTTGGGGTGGCCGGGGCACTTGGAAGTCTGCTCCCGAATCTAAGAGGGGCTGGGGGTGCGTGTCGTCGTCTATACACCGGCGTCATTCGCTCCATGGCCCTCTATGGTGCGCCCATTTGGGCCGACTCTTTGAGCGTCCGTACCAGACCATACTTGCGTAGACCGCAGCGGGTCATGGCGCTCAGAGTCGTGAGGGCATATCGCACAGTGTCCTTCGAGGCCGCGTGTGTCATGGCTGGGACGCCCCCGTGGGACCTGGATGCCGAGATGCTGGCGGACGTTTATCGCCGCGTCACCGCGTCCAGATCGCATGGAATTAATCCATATCTGGAGCAAGTCCAGCAATGGAGGGCTGATGCTCTCGAGCGGCGGTTCAGGGAGTGGGAACGCCGGCTCGAGAGGCCCAGCGCAGGAGCGAGGACGGTCGAAGCTATCCGACCGGTCCTACGCGAGTGGTGCGACAGGCGGCATGGGGCAATTACCTTCCGCCTGACACAGGTGCTGTCCGGACACGGCTGTTTCGGGTGGTACTTGTGCAAAGTCGCCAGGCGGGAGCCGCAAATGGCTTGCCATTGGTGTGACAGTCCGGAGGACACGGCAGACCACACTCTCGCCGTGTGCCCCGCGTGGTCCGAGCCCCGTGCTCACCTAGTCGCAGTCGTCGGCCCTGATCTCTCCCTGCCTTCCATAGCTCGCGCAATGGTTGGCAGCGACAGATCGTGGCGCGCGGCTATCACATTCTGTGAAGATGTGATGTCGCAGAAGGAGGAAGCAGAGCGGGTCCGCGAGGGAGATCCCAACGCGGATCCTATTCGGCGGCGACGTCTTATTGGGCGCAGTCGCCGAGTCGCGACCGCTGTACACGATCGCGACTTGCTTCCCTAATGTTGGGTGCCGGACGGTGGAACGGGGACATAATCCATCGTCCGGTGCGGTGAGGCGGCGTGAGACGTGTTCCGTTCACGCCGCCCCCCAGGAAGGAGGAACTGGCGAACACTAGCCAGGTCTTAATCGCGATGGGCCTATATAAAAAATAGGCTGCCGCTGTCGGGGTTACGGAAGCGGTTACACCAAATACCCGC
>NC_142981.1:13385000-13505079 GCF_061535395.1 Colias eurytheme | reverse complement strand
ACCTAACCTAACCTAACCTAACCTAACCTAACCTAACCTAACCTAACCTAACCTAACCTAACCTAACCTAACCTAACCTAACCTAACCTAACCTAACCTAACCTAACCTAACCTAACCTAACCTAACCTAACCTAACCTAACCTAACCTAACCTCGAAGAAGAAACCCGACTACGATCTGTGTCCTGTTTCATTCGTCAAGCGTATCCTGAGACAGGATACGATCGGGGAATGGGACAGGAGATATGATGTGGGGGAGACGGCTGGAGGCACGAAGCTCTTTTTCCCAAGCGCTGCTGCTGCATACAAAATAGTACGGAAAATAGACATCACACACCACACCACACAAGCACTGACTGGACACGGTGGATTCGCCTTCTACTTGAACAGATTCAAGCTGAAGGAGAATCCATCGTGCCTGTGTCAGCCCGGAGTCGACGAGACGGTTTCTCACCTGTTGCTCGAGTGTCCGATTTTTGCAAGAGATAGATATGTTATTGAGCAAAAATTGGGCATCGCGATGACGGGTGAGAATCTGCCCGCGGCCCTGGGGGATGATACGAGATCTGAATTCCTGGAATATTGTAAATACATTGTTGGGGTGGTAAACAAAAGAAACTGTGATAAGCTGTGATGTTAGGGTTAAGTTTTATTGTTGTGCCGTGTTAATTTGTATATTTACTTGTATTGGTTTTATTTTTATTGTATTGTTTGAATTGTTAATTTTAAAGTGACTTTTAATTATTGTATTTTATTATTATTTGAAAATTTTTTGTATATTGTAAATTCGTATTTTAAAATTTAATTGTATTTTAATATTATGTGCCCATATTGTAAATAAAGAAAAATTGTGTTTATTATTGATTAAAGAAAATAAATGTCTCTAGACTATACTCTAGAGAAAAAGCAGACAACACCCTGCGATGGCGGGTGCTTTTACAAAAAAAAAAAAAAAAAACCTAACCCTAACCTAACCTAACCTAACCAACCTAACCTAACCTAACCTAACCTAACCAACTAACCTAACCTAACCTAACCTAACCTAACCTAACCTAACCTAACCTAACCTAACCTAACCTAACCTAACCTAACCTACCTAACCTAACCTAACCTAACCTAACCTAACCTAACCTAACCTAACCTAACCTAACCTAACCTAACCTAACCTAACCTAACCTAACCTAACCTAACCTAACCTAACCTAACCTAACCTAACCTAACCTAACCTAACCTAACCTAACCTAACCTAACCTAACTAACCTAACCTAACCTAACCTAACCTAACCTAACCTAACCTAACCTAACCTAACTAACCTAACCTAACCTAACCTAACCTAACCTAACCTAACCTAACCTAACCTAACCTAACCTAACCTAACCTAACCTAACCTAACCTAACCTAACCTAACCTAACCTAACTAACCTAACCTAACCTAACCTAACCTAACTTACCTAACCTAACCTAACCTAACCTAACCTAACCTAACCTAACTAACCTAACCTAACCTAACCTAACCTAACCTAACCTAACCTAACCTAACCTAACCTAACCTAACCTAACCTAACCTAACCTAAACCTAACCTAACCTAACCTAACCTAACCTAACCTAACCTAACCTAACCTAACCTAACCTAACCTAACCTAACCTAACCTAACCTAACCTAACCTAACCTAACCTAACCTAACCTAACCTAACCTAACCTAACCTAACCTAACCTAACCTAACCTAACCTAACCTAACCTAACCTAACCTAACCTAACCTAACCTAACCTAACCTAACCTAACCTAACCTAACCTAACCTAACCTAACCTAACCTAACCTAACCTAACCTAACCTAACCTAACCTAACCTAACCTAACCTAACCTAACCTAACCTAACCTAACCTAACCTAACCTAACCTAACCTAACCTAACCTAACCTAACCTAACCTAACCTAACCTAACCTAACCTAACCTAACCTAACCTAACCTAACCTAACCTAACCTAACCTAACCTAACCTAACCTAACCTAACCTAACCTAACCTAACCTAACCTAACCTAACCTAACCTAACCTAACCTAACCTAACCTAACCTAACCTAACCTAACCTTTTTTTTTTTTTTTTTTTTTTTTTTTTTTTTTTATAGTGGAGAATGCATTTAGGCATACCCAGAGCGCTCGGGGAAAGGGCCCTGGGTTATGTCGGACTCACACCGCAGAATGCGGCGACTACCGACTAAACTCCACTGTGTTCCGTCTCTCCGCTATATTGGCAGGGTCGCGGGTATTTGGTGTAACCGCTTCCGTAACCCCGACAGCGGCAGCCTATTTTTTATATAGGCCCATCGTGATTAAGACCTGGCTAGTGTTCGCCAGTTCCTCCTTCCTGGGGGGCGGCGTGAACGGAACACGTCTCACGCCGCCTCACCGCACCGGACGATGGATTATGTCCCCGTTTCACCGTCCGGCACCCAACATTAGGGAAGCAAGTCGCGACCGTGTACAGCGGTCGCGACTCGGCGACTGCGCCCAATAAGACGTCGCCGCCGAATAGGATCCGCGTTGGGATCTCCCTCGCGGACCCGCTCTGCTTCCTCCTTCTGCGACATCACATCTTCACAGAATGTGATAGCCGCGCGCCACGATCTGTCGCTGCCAACCATTGCGCGAGCTATGGAAGGCAGGGAGAGATCAGGGCCGACGACTGCGACTAGGTGAGCACGGGGCTCGGACCACGCGGGGCACACGGCGAGAGTGTGGTCTGCCGTGTCCTCCGGACTGTCACACCAATGGCAAGCCATTTGCGGCTCCCGCCTGGCGACTTTGCACAAGTACCACCCGAAACAGCCGTGTCCGGACAGCACCTGTGTCAGGCGGAAGGTAATTGCCCCATGCCGCCTGTCGCACCACTCGCGTAGGACCGGTCGGATAGCTTCGACCGTCCTCGCTCCTGCGCTGGGCCTCTCGAGCCGGCGTTCCCACTCCCTGAACCGCCGCTCGAGAGCATCAGCCCTCCATTGCTGGACTTGACCTAACCTAACCTAACCTAACCTAACCTAACCTAACCTAACCTAACCTAACCTAACCTAACCTAACCTAACCTAACCTAACCTAACCTAACCTAACCTAACCTAACCTAACCAAACCTAACCTAACCTAACCTACCTAACCTAACCTAACCTAACCTAACCTAACCTAACCTAACCTAACCTAACCTAACCTAACCTAACCTAACCTAACCTAACCTAACCTAACCTATACCTAACCTAACCTAACCTAACCTAACCTAACCTAACCTAACCTAACCTAACCTAACCTAACCTAACCTAACCTAACCTAACCTAACCTAACCTAACCTAACCTAACCTAACCTAACCTAACCTAACCTAACCTAACCTAACCTAACCTAACTAACCTACTACCTAACCTAACCTAACCTAACCTAACCTAACCTAACCTAACCTAACCTAACCTAACCTAACCTAACCTAACCTAACCTAACCTAACCTAACCTAACCTAACCTAACCTAACCTAACCTACCTAACCTAACCTAACCTAACCTAACCTAACCTAACCTAACCTAACCTAACCTAACCTAACCTAACCTAACCTAACCTAACCTAACCTAACCTAACCTAACCTAACCTAACCTAACCTAACCTAACCTAACCTAACCTAACCTAACCTAACCTAACCTAACCTAACCTAACCTAACCTAACCTAACCTAACCTAACCTAACCTAACCTAACCTAACCTAACCTAACCTAACCTAACCTAACCTAACCTAACCTAACCTAACCTAACCTAACCTAACCTAACCTAACCTAACCTAACCTAACCTAACCTAACCTAACCTAACCTAACCTAACCTAACCTAAACCTAACCTAACCTAACCTAACCTAACCTAACCTAACCTAACCTAACCTAACCTAACCTAACCTAACCTAACCTAACCTAACCTAACCTAACCTACCTAACCTAACCTAACCTAACCTACCTAACCTAACCTAACCTAACCTAACCTAACCTAACCTAACCTAACCTAACCTAACCTAACCTAACCTTACCTAACCTAACCTAACCTAACCTAACCTAACCTAACCTAACCTAACCTAACCTAACCTAACCTAACCTAACCTAACCTAACCTAACCTAACCTAACCTAACCTAACCTAACCTAACCTAACCTAACCTAACCTAACCTAACCTAACCTAACCTAACCATAACCTAACCTAACCTAACCTAACCTAACCTAACCTAACCTAACCTAACCTAACCTAACCTAACCTAACCTAACCTAACCTAACCTAACCTAACCTAACCTAACCTAACCTAACTAACCTAACCTAACCTAACCTAACCTAACCTAACCTAACCTAACCTAACCTAACCTAACCTAACCTAACCTAACCTAACCTAACCTAACCTAACCTAACCTAACCTAACCTAACCTAACCTAACCTAACCTAACCTAACCTAACCTAACCTAACCTAACCTAACCTAACCTAACCTAACCTAACCTAACCTAACCTAACCTAACCTAACCTAACCTAACCACCCTAACCTAACCTAACCTAACCTAACCTAACCAACTAACCTAACCTAACCTAACCTAACCTAACCTAACCTAACCTAACCTAACCTAACCTAACCTAACCTAACCTAACCTAACCTAACCTAACCTAACCTAACTAACCTAACCTAACCTAACCTAACCTAACCTAACCTAACCTAACCTACCTAACCTAACCTAACCTAACCTAACCTAACCTAACCTAACCTAACCTAACCTAACCTAACCTAACCTAACCTAACCTAACCTAACCTAACCTAACCTAACCTAACCTAACCTAACCTAACCTAACCTAACCTAACCTAACCTAACCTAACCTAACCTAACCTAACCTAACCTAACCTAACCTAACCTAACCTAACCTAACCTAACCTAACCTAACCTAACCTAACCTAACCTAACCTAACCTAACCTAACCTAACCTAACCTAACCTAACCTAACCTAACCTAACCTAACCTAACCTAACCTAACCTAACCTAACCTAACCTAACCTAACCTAACCTAACCTAACCTAACCTAACCTAACCTAACCTAACCTAACCTAACCTAACCTAACCTAACCTAACCTAACCTAACCTAACCTAACCTAACCTAACCTAACCTAACCTAACCTAACCTAACCTAACCTAACCTAACCTAACCTAACCTAACCTAACCTAACCTAACCTAACCTAACCTAACCTAACCTAACCTAACCTAACCTAACCTAACCTAACCTAACCTAACCTAACCTAACCTAACCTAACCTAACCTAACCTAACCTAACCTAACCTAACCTAACCTAACCTAACCTAACCTAACCTAACCTAACCTAACCTAACCTAACCTAACCTAACCTAACCTAACCTAACCTAACCTAACCTAACCTAACCTAACCTAACCTAACCTAACCTAACCTAACCTAACCTAACCTAACCTTTTTTTTTTTTTTTTTTTTTTTTTATAGTGGAGAATGCATTTAGGCATACCCAGAGCGCTCGGGGAAAGGGCCCTGGGTTATGTCGGACTCACACCGCAGAATGCGGCGACTACCGACTAAACTCCACTGTGTTCCGTCGCTCCGCTATATTGGCAGGGTCGCGGGTATTTGGTGTAACCGCTTCCGTAACCCTGTCAGCGGCAGCCTATTTTTTATATAGGCCCATCGCGATTAAGACCTGGCTAGTGTTCGCCAGTTCCTCCTTCCTGGGGGGCGGCGTGAACGGAACACGTCTCACGCCGCCTCACCGCACCGGACGATGGATTATGTCCCCGTTCCACCGTCCGGCACCCAACATTAGGGAAGCAAGTCGCGACCGTGTACAGCGGTCGCGACTCGGCGACTGCGCCCAATAAGACGTCGCCGCCGAATAGGATCCGCGTTGGGATCTCCCTCGCGGACCCGCTCTGCTTCCTCCTTCTGCGACATCACATCTTCACAGAATGTGATAGCCGCGCGCCACGTTCTGTCGCTGCCAACCATTGCGCGAGCTATGGAAGGCAGGGAGAGATCAGGGCCGACGACTGCGACTAGGTGAGCACGGGGCTCGGACCACGCGGGGCACACGGCGAGAGTGTGGTCTGCCGTGTCCTCCGGACTGTCACACCAATGGCAAGCCATTTGCGGCTCCCGCCTGGCGACTTTGCACAAGTACCACCCGAAACAGCCGTGTCCGGATAGCACCTGTGTCAGGCGGAAGGTAATTGCCCCATGCCGCCTGTCGCACCACTCGCGTAGGACCGGTCGGATAGCTTCGACCGTCCTCGCTCCTGCGCTGGGCCTCTCGAGCCGGCGTTCCCACTCCCTGAACCGCCGCTCGAGAGCATCAGCCCTCCATTGCTGGACTTGCTCCAGATATGGATTAATTCCATGCGATCTGGACGCGGTGACGCGGCGATAAACGTCCGCCAGCATCTCGGCATCCAGATCCCACGGGGGCGTCCCAGCCATGACACACGCGGCCTCGAAGGACACTGTGCGATATGCCCTCACGACTCTGAGCGCCATGACCCGCTGCGGTCTACGCAAGTATGGTCTGGTACGGACGCTCAAAGAGTCGGCCCAAATGGGCGCACCATAGAGGGCCATGGAGCGAATGACGCCGGTGTATAGACGACGACACGCACCCCCAGCCCCTCTTAGATTCGGGAGCAGACTTCCAAGTGCCCCGGCCACCCCAACAAGACGGGGGGCGAGGCGACGAAAGTGCTCCACAAATGTCCACCGGCTGTCCAGCACGATGCCCAGGTAGCGCAAAGTGGAACCGACGCCGATGGACGTGCCACCCACCTGGATAGCTGAACCAGCAGCCGGCGCCCTTCGACGGCCGCGAAACAAAATTGCCTCTGACTTGTTCAGAGCGACCTCTAAGCCAAGTCGTTTGATTCGGCGCACAACATCCGCCACACCAGCGGTCGCAATGAGGGCTGCCTCCCTGTACGAGGCCCCGCGTGCAGTTACCAGGGTGTCATCCGCGTAGCAAAGCACGCTGACACCCGGTAGATAAGTGGCACGCAGGACCCAGTCGTAGCCGATGTTCCACAGAAGGGGCCCAAGAACCGAGCCCTGTGGAACACCGCACGTCACTTCCTTTTCTAGCCACCCACTACGCGCGGGGTACGCCACAGCCCTCTCCGATAAGTAGGACTGCAACAAGCGCACCATATACCCGGGCACGTTGTGATAGCGGAGCGCTTCGATCACGCAACTCCACGGCAGAGTGTTGAATGCGTTGGCGATGTCAAGGGACACCGCCAAAAGCACTCCGCCTTCATTATCTGCATGATCAGCGAGGTTCCGCAATTCAGCAATCGCATCGATAGTGGACCTTCCCCGGCGAAATCCAAATTGGTTCTCGCTTAGGTCCGGCCCCACTCCCTCCAGATGGTCGATGAGGCGAGCTGCGAAGACGCGCTCAAAGAGCTTGCTCACCTCATCGAGCAGCACGATCGGCCTATAAGCCGAGGGCGAGTCGCGCGGGCGTCCCTCCTTCTGCAACAGGACCAAGTTCCCGGTCTTCCACCTACGGGGAAATTGGCCCTGTTGGAGGCATTTTGTGAACAGCTGTTCCACCCTAGGTCCAAGAGATTCTAGCGCCAGCACCCAGGCCCGCCCGGGAACACCGTCAGGGCCGGGGGCGGCATTCTTCGCCTTAAGGCGCTCTACTGCCACAGCGAGCTCGTTGCGAGTGACTGGAGGGACATTTTCGTTGTTGAGCTCCTCCTGCGCAGTCATCGTGGGTGCCATCGGTGGGGGAGAATGTCTTCCCCGACTTGGAAACAAGGACGTCACCACTTGCTCCAGAAATCGTGGCTCGAGACTTTGAGACAAGGGCGGGGCCCAAGGGCGAAGCTTTTGCCTCACCCTCTTATACGGCCGACCCCAAGGTTCGCGGTTCAAACTCTCGAGCATCTCTTCCCATGCACGGGTCTTAGCGCTGCTGATGGCGTGCTGCAGAGACACAATGCAGTCCCTATAGACGGCGTATAACCGCGCTTCCTCCTCTTCGTCACGCCGCCTACGGCGCCTGTGCCTGGTGTACGCCCGCCTCGCAGCCACGCATGAAGCACGCAGCTGGGCAACATCGGCGGACCACCAGTACATTTGGCGCCTACGTGGAACCGACCGCACCCTCCGCATGCTCGCGTCGCACACCTGAGACATAGCTTCGGCAAGCCAAGTGGCCTCCTCCTCTACGTTTTCGCCGCCATTCTGCTGCGACGGGAGCCAAGCCTGCACTAAGGCAGCCTCAATGAGGAGCTCCCTATCGAGGCTACCAAGTGCCCAGCGCGGACGACAATCGCCAGGGGGGAATTGACTGGGAGCCGTCGAGGGCGTGGAGACGCTAAACCGGATATAACGGTGATCCGAGAGCGTCTCCACGTCCAGAAGAACCCTCCAGTCTTGTATACGACGAGCGAGAGGGGGGCTCGCAAACGTGACATCCACAATGGATCCACCCCTCTGCCGAACACACGTTAATTCTGCTCCACGGTTAACAACCGTCAGTCCCGACGCAACTGCCCAGTCAGCGAGTGTCGAGCCACGTATATCACTTGCCACGCAGCCCCAAGACACCGACTTGGCGTTCAGGTCCCCGGCCAGAAGTACAGATTGAGGTTGTGCGAAGTCTAGCAGATCCCTCAGCTCAACCAAGAACTGCTCGAAATCGGCGAGGCAGCGGTTCGGCGAGAAGTACGCCCCCACAACGGTGAAGCCATTGACAACCGCCGAGACGCATACAGGCTGCGCTTCCAAGCCGATGCTCTGCCGGTAGCTTTGCCTCCGTGCATAGGGCGCAGCGAGCGGAGGCGGCATCGCATCCACCAGCTTTATGGCCTGTTTCACTGCAGCGGAAGCAAGTGGCACTCCTGTCCGTCGGCGAGGAGCACGTGGCGCTGACATGGCCCACCTCCAGGCAGCGGTAACAGCGCAGGGGCTTCTGCTCGGTGAGAGAGACTTTCGCCGAAGCCCACCCAACCATTACGCGCCCCGCCTGCGCCAGCTTCTTCGCCGCAGTCACCGGGCAACTAACCCAGGCTGATACAGCACCTCGGGGGCCCGTGCGCAGGCCACCACACTTCACATGCTCCGCGGTACACTCCCCTGCGCGCGATACCGCAGCCGCAATGTTCTCGACTGTGGCCGAATCATCCAGGCCAGTGATTCGCAGGTCTGCGCACTTGACCGGCCTGGACACCTTAACGTTATCCTCACCAAGGACCTCCCGCAATTTGGCGGCAAGGGAGTCCGCTTCCTTGGTGCTGGAAGCACCGGGGATCTCTAGTATCCTGGCACCAGTGACAGCGCGCTTAAAACGCATTGCACTGATGCCAATTTCGGCGAGGTCAATTCCACGCCGCGCCTCCGTCAAAACACCGGCGTAGGTTACGCCACGCTCCTTCGCACTCGGCTGCAGGGTAAGGACGACAGCCGAGGAATTCGGAGCGTGGAGCTTTCGCGACTTCTTCTTGCGGGACTTAGCCGCAGGCTTCTTCCCTTTCCCCTTATTTTCTTTTCCTCGCTTTCCGACCACAGTCCACTCTCCGTCCTTTGACGGCTGCTGCGGGAGGCCGGATGACGTGGCCAGCGTATCTTTTCTGGGGGGCTTTGAACCCGCCGGATCAGGCTGCACGGGGACCCTTTCCTTCCCCTTCGCCAATTTCTTTTTCCTCTTCTTCGAGGTTGCCTCGATCTCCAAAGCTGGGACCGCCGTCTGCTTTGCGGTTTTCTTAATTGCGGGCCCAGACACCGATCTACCCGGTTGCGATGAAGCCGCAACACCTGCATATGTCCTCGCCTTTGATGGAGGGGGCGGTGCGAGGTCATCAGCCATCGCTTGTTCAGCCGCCTTTGCCGCTTTCCTGCTATCTGCCGCCAGCGGAGGTCTTATGCGCTTTTCCGGCAGCAGACGCTCCTCTAGAGCCTCAAATCTCGCGTTAATCATTGCTCCGACCTGGCGCAAGATATCCGAATCTTGGGGCTGAGCAGGCAGCGACGAGCCCTGAGAGGCCTTCACCTCTTGGAGTTCCCTTTTCAGGGAGTCGAGCTCCGCCTGTAGGGGGGAATTGGCTGCCTGCAACAATTTCGTCTCCTCAGAGACAGTGTGCTTCTCTAATAGAGCTACCGACTGCTCAATGTCATCGTGGGCCAATTTCAAGGCCTTTTTGAAAGTGCCCTTGAGATTTGACGACTTGGTCATCACCTTCAGGATTGCAGCCAGGTCATCGGCAATGCGGCGACTGAGAGCCTCGGACGTGTTTGTCTTTGCTGGAATGGGAGGGAGAGGAGCGCTAGCTTGCGCCACTTCAATGCGCTCGGCGCATTCAGCAACCTCCTTCTCGGCCTGCGCTTCCAACTCCCTCTTACGCAACCTCGTCATATCGAATGTGGCCTCGCGCCGAGCGGCGCCTGAACCCGATGGGCGGCCCTTCCCTCTTTTTGAGGTGGTCTTAATAAATGGGGATGTAAAAACCCCTGTGCCATCTTCTGTGTCGGAACCAGAACAGCTGGTGTCCAGCGTCCGCTTCCGCCACAGCCTGTCTTTTCCATCCATTTCTATGATGCTGTTGACAGAGCTGGAGCTTGAACGCAGCACAGCCCTGCCCCGCCTTGTCTCGACACGCGCCGGAGACATACTTCCGTCAGTGTCTTCCAAGTCATAGAAGTTTTCAGTGTCCATAATTGTGTGTTTGCTAAAGTCGTCGTTAATCGGTTCGGAGTTAAAGGACATTTTTGTTCCCACGAGTATGGGGGATATAAAACGTCCATCCGGGCGGTGCCCCCTGCACCCGGATAACCCTTTTACACCATGGAGGTCGGGCGGTATCCATGGGTGTACACAGCTAAAAGCTCACGCTCTCCCGAGCCAAACTGTCCAGGAAGGACAGGAAATCCACGTCGCTGGACTACAACGCGGATTTGAGGGTTTTTGATGAGGTGTCCTTCCTCTCAGGCCAGCCGATTAAGGCAAGCCTCCTGGTCCGTCGTAGCTGCTAGACGTGACAACAACACTACGACGGATAACAGGTTGCCCGACGGGAGGCCGAAGCCTCTAACCAGGCGACAGAAAAGCCTGCCGCCCAGCCCGCCGCGCCGCGATTGATACAACCGCCATCCATCGCTGCAAAGCAGCCCGTCGTCCAGTAGGACTAAACTCAAACTCAAACTCAAACATTTATTTATTCAATTAGACTTCTTAAAGAAGCACTTTTGAAACGTCATTACATATTTTAAAATTTACCACCGATTCGGAAAGCAGTATCTACGGAGAAGAACCGGCAAGAAACTCCATAGTTGCTCTTTTAAATCATGTCAGTTTTACAATTTTACAAAATACATATGTAACAACATATAAGTATTGTAATAACATGCCAAAGAACTGTCCTGTGGTTTTTACGCGACAACCCTCCATGGGTTTTTATCGTCCATATATTCCTGAATACTGTAGTACGCTCTCTGAACTAGTACATTTTTTATATAAGTTTTAAATTTAGAACTACTAAACTCTTTAATATTATGAGGAATTCTATTGTAAAAGCGTATACCTTGACCCATAAATGAATTTTTAACTTTAGCTAATCGGAAAAATGGCATTTCAATTCTATTTCTGTTCCTTGTGCCATAACAGTGTCTATCTCCTACTCTTGTGTGTAAGTCGGCGTTTTTGTGTACATGCAAAATATTATTAAATATATACTGTGATGGTACAGTAAGGATACCAGTATTCTTAAAGAGATCTCTTAGTGAGTCCCGAGCACGTAAATTATATATAGAACGAATGGCTCTTTTCTGTAAGATAAATATAGTTTCTATATCTGCTGCCCTGCCCCATAGTAGAATTCCATAGGACATAATACTATGAAAGTAGCTGAAATAAACCAATCTAGCTGTATCTTCATCGGTGAGATGCCTTACCTTTCGGACTGCATATGCTGCTGAACTGAGCTTACCTGCAGCGGTGTTGACATGGGCTCCCCACTGTAGTTTCTCGTCCAATGTTAACCCAAGAAATACAGTCGATTCTGTAGGGTGTAATACCTCCCCGTTCAAGGTAATATTTCTGCTTAACTTTTTAACGTTTGGTAGTAAAAATTCAACACAAGTTGTTTTTTTGGCATTTAATAATAAATTATTAGCAGTAAACCAGTCGGATATGTGTAAAAGAGCACTGTTCACTTCGTCAACATTTGGGTCATGCCTATCCACATTAAATATTAATGAGGTATCATCTGCAAACAGAACTATTTCACACCTATCCTGTAAATAATAAGGTAGATCATTGATATATACCAAGAACAAGAAGGGTCCTAAAATAGATCCCTGTGGAACACCAATGTTAATTGACGCACCGCTAGAACGTTCTCCATTAACAACTACAGTTTGTATCCTATCATGCAGGTATGAGGCTATGAGGTTCTGAGCTTGTCCTTTAATCCCATAGTGATTAAGTTTACGCAATAAGGTACAATGTTCAACGCAGTCAAATGCCTTGGAGAGGTCACAAAATATCCCCAAAGCATTTTTTGAGTTTTCCCATGCCTTATATATATGTGTTAGTAGTGCAACTCCAGCATCTGTGGTTGAGCGCCCCTTTGTGAAACCAAACTGTTTGGTGTGCAGCAAATTATTAGATGCAAAGTGACTAGTCAATTGGTTTAATATTAACTTTTCGAATACCTTACTTAATGTTGGTAAAATCGAGATAGGTCTATACTAAATCGTCCGCAACCACTGGTCGCCATACCTCGCCGCAAAAGCAGCACTGTTCGAAAACAAACCCAGCAATTTCTCTGCAAAGCAGAGATTGCAACGAGGACGTGGTAGCCCTCGAGTTCCTCCACGCTGATTTTGGTCCGCGCCGGCAAGACCACCGGTACCCCCCATATCTGGGAGGCCTTCCCCTATCCGCCACCTGAGGACGCGCCCGATGGGAGACCAGAAACTCCACACGGGAACCTAACCTAACCTAACCTAACCTAACCTAACCTAACCTAACCTAACCTAACCTAACCTAACCTAACCTAACCTAACCTAACCTAACCTAACCTAACCTAACCTAACCTAACCTAACCTAACCTAACCTAACCTAACCTAACCTAACCTAACCTAACCTAACCTAACCTAACCTAACCTAACCTAACCTAACCTAACCTAACCTAACCTAACCTAACCTAACCTAACCTAACCTAACCTAACCTAACCTAACCTAACCTAACCTAACCTTTTTTTTTTTTTTTTTTTTTTTTTTTTTTTTATAGTGGAGAATGCATTTAGGCATACCCAGAGCGCTCGGGGAAAGGGCCCTGGGTTATGTCGGACTCACACCGCAGAATGCGGCGACTACCGACTAAACTCCACTGTGTTCCGTCTCTCCGCTATATTGGCAGGGTCGCGGGTATTTGGTGTAACCGCTTCCGTAACCCCGTCAGCGGCAGCCTATTTTTTATATAGGCCCATCGTGATTAAGACCTGGCTAGTGTTCGCCAGTTCCTCCTTCCTGGGGGGCGGCGTGAACGGAACACGTCTCACGCCGCCTCACCGCACCGGACGATGGATTATGTCCCCGTTCCACCGTCCGGCACCCAACATTAGGGAAGCAAGTCGCGACCGTGTACAGCGGTCGCGACTCGGCGACTGCGCCCAATAAGACGTCGCCGCCGAATAGGATCCGCGTTGGGATCTCCCTCGCGGACCCGCTCTGCTTCCTCCTTCTGCGACATCACATCTTCACAGAATGTGATAGCCGCGCGCCACGATCTGTCGCTGCCAACCATTGCGCGAGCTATGGAAGGCAGGGAGAGATCAGGGCCGACGACTGCGACTAGGTGAGCACGGGGCTCGGACCACGCGGGGCACACGGCGAGAGTGTGGTCTGCCGTGTCCTCCGGACTGTCACACCAATGGCAAGCCATTTGCGGCTCCCGCCTGGCGACTTTGCACAAGTACCACCCGAAACAGCCGTGTCCGGACAGCACCTGTGTCAGGCGGAAGGTAATTGCCCCATGCCGCCTGTCGCACCACTCGCGTAGGACCGGTCGGATAGCTTCGACCGTCCTCGCTCCTGCGCTGGGCCTCTCGAGCCGGCGTTCCCACTCCCTGAACCGCCGCTCGAGAGCATCAGCCCTCCATTGCTGGACTTGCTCCAGATATGGATTAATTCCATGCGATCTGGACGCGGCGACGCGGCGATAAACGTCCGCCAGCATCTCGGCATCCAGGTCCCACGGGGGCGTCCCAGCCATGACACACGCGGCCTCGAAGGACACTGTGCGATATGCCCTCACGACTCTGAGCGCCATGACCCGCTGCGGTCTACGCAAGTATGGTCTGGTACGGACGCTCAAAGAGTCGGCCCAAATGGGCGCACCATAGAGGGCCATGGAGCGAATGACGCCGGTGTATAGACGACGACACGCACCCCCAGCCCCTCTTAGATTCGGGAGCAGACTTCCAAGTGCCCCGGCCACCCCAACAAGACAACCTAACCTAACCTAACCTAACCTAACCTAACCTAACCTAACCTAACCTAACCTAACCTAACCTAACCTAACCTAACCTAACCTAACCTAACCTAACCTAACCTAACCTAACCTAACTTTTGTAGAAACGTTAGTTTTGTGAATGGTTAAAACAGGAACTTAAAATATTTCTGTAGCCCTTTGTAGAAGTCCAAATTCAAAAATTTTCAAATATTCTTCTTCAGTTATCATTTTTCTATTAGAAAAAAAAAAATAAAAAAAAAATAGGTATAAAATTGTGCGAACCGAGTTGATGTGCCTAAGAGATGTGGACTGGGAGGGTGGGTGGGCGCTGCGTTTCGTTTTTCGCCGATTTCTCCTAAACCGGTGGGCCGATTTTTACAAATTTGGTATCAAATGAAAAGTTTTTTTGGTCCGCATCCCTGGACACCAAATTGAATGGGGTACATAGCCCAGTTCAATAGATATGAGAGGTGGCTCCCAACGTGATTTTCCTCGTTTTCTCCTAAACATGTAAGATAATCCTCCTGAAATTTTTATCAAACGATAGATCTCGTTATTGCGCATCCGTAGACAGCAAAATCGATAATATTTATTTACTGGTTGATTAATTATTCGAGGGAGAGATTTAGCGCTTTTGGAAGTGATTTTCCCCTACTACTCCTCAGCGGGTTGATAAATTTTCACAATATTAGTTTCAAATAAAAGTTCTTATCGATGCGCATCTATACATACCAAATTTAATGAAATTGAACAAACGGTTAATAAAATATTCGAGATAAGATTTTAACGCTAATCCGCACTATAAACCTCGGTTGAACAATAATTATTATGTAGTTATTTTGTTATTTACTTTTATTTTTATTTTAGACACCCTGTCTAACACCATCTTTGAAGTATTTTGGGTAAAAACAACAAAAACTTAACGTACACAAATATAATAAAATAAAGTAATGCTGTTTTAAATTTGTTATAATATTATGTAGTTAAATGTACCTATTATATTATAATATAGAAATGTAAAAAAAATAATTTTTAACTACCTTTTATAACTACTATCCTCCGCAAGCAGTCATTTACAAGAATAAAGAATAATAATAATTAATTTTTAAATATTATATGTCTTAAGTGTATCTAAAAGATAAAAAAAACACTACGAATCCACACAATACATCTAAATAGGGTATATAAATTATAATATCATCTGATGTCGATAATTCGCAGATAAACTAAAAAATAATAATTAGCATGCCCACCCGGGCTCGAACCTCGGACCTTTTGGGTGGGCTTTAATTACAGAGTGCTGCTGCGTTTATTAAAGTTTTTCATCCGTCGCATAGATGGCCTTGTTTCCAAATATAAACATTTTCATTATATTATCTATCGGTAATCATAATAATACGCATAAATAGATAAAAATTAATTTAATGTAGAATTTATTTTAATCATCATTTCTATAGTACTGTCCTAAAAATGGCGTAATAAAAGTAATGGAGTGTTCACGACAGATCGTTCGATATAATTAATATTACTTGAGTAAGGTGATAATAGATGGCGGTAATTTATTTTTATTATTTCTGTATCGCACTATAATTATTTTTTCTCGAGTCCATATATTGTAGGGTCAGTGTGGCTATAATTGGTGTGGCGATATGGAGGTTGACTTTGGTTGATCGCGGTTCGTTGTCGTTCTTGGTCGTTTGGTCGTTTGGTCGTATCTCAGCGTTCTGCTCGCTGATCAATTAATAAATTGATTAATAGACTGATTAATTAAAATCAGTCAATTAATTAACTGTATAATTTGGTAATTCAGAGATAAATAATTTATTGGTTTTTCTCTGAATTATGAAATTTTAAAAAATTGCGATTGCGATTCCAGATGTAAATAAGTACATCCTGCAATCATGCCGCCGCCGAGCGTGCCGCCGCTGCCGCAGCGACGTGCGACTCGTCCGCGTGCACTGGGCCGCAGGGTCTATAGCCGGTCGGTTGCCGCACTTGAAATGGGCCTGGACGCCATTGCCGCTTCCGGCCAGGCCGCAATTGTGGCCCGTTCAACGGCAACTGGCCGGCTCCCTGTGTTGGTGTCGGAACCCCAGTCAGGAGCCGGCGATGAATCGTTCCTGGCGAGTCCACTGACGTTGTCGCCGGCCCAATCCACCGAATCCGTGTCCTCAATTGCTCGTCAACAGGCCCCGGCATTCGCCGCCACGCCAACGCCGGGCACTTTAAAACGCGCCGCACAGGCACCTCTACCACGTACTCCGCGCTTTCCCGCCCCCTTACCGGGTATTCCCGTGGGACGCTTTCCCTCCCCTCCCCATAGAGTAGGGGAGAAAACTCTCACAGCGTCCCCGCCTCCTCCTCTGAACATGCCGACGATGTCACCGGGCTCTCCTATGGAGACCGGGACAACCGGCCCAACATACGCGGCCATGGTCGCGTCTCCAAAATCTCCTGTGCCCATACCCTCCACCTCCTCCGCTGCCGTTGCGCCCGCCCCAACTAACAAGACTGTGACTGCGACCGACACTGTAGCTTCCGCCGGCACTGCAAGCGCCGCGCCTCCCACCAAACAGCCCAACCGCTACCCTCCGCTCATCGTAGAGACGCTGCCCGACTGGCCAACTCACTTCAAAGAATTAAAGAAGGTCCTCGGGCACACCCCGAACGGACGTCCGTTTGGTAAGGGCGTCAGATTCATGCCAAAGACGGACCAGGAGTTCCGTGTCATCCAGCGCTATCTTACGCAGCTGGAGAGCAACACCGGAATCTCCTGGTTCTGCTACTCGCTACCCGCTGAAAGAAGCGTGAAAGTAGCGATCCGCGGCCTGCCGGCTAACACAGAACCGGCACTTGTGGAGGCAGAGCTGCGCGAGCTCGGGTTCACCCCGGAGCACGTGCGCGCAATCCCAGCTCGCCCGGGTAGGCCGGGCTGTTTGATGTTCGCGCAATTGCAGCGGACTCCGGACCTCATCCCAGGCATTTACGAGGTCAGCGAACTGCTCTGTATGCCTGGGATCATTATCGAGGCATGGCGCGGCAGGAAGGGGCCCGCGCAATGCCATCGCTGCCAACAATTTAGGCACTCCTCCCAAAACTGCCACAGGCCATTAGCCTGTGTGCGGTGTGGTGGGAACCACCCGGCGAAGGAGTGCCAACGTCCGCGTGAGGAACCACCGACGTGCGCCAACTGTGGCGGCGCCCATACGGCCAATAATGCGAATTGTCCGGTCTACCGCAAGGAGATGCGCAACCGCAGGGCCGGCACTATCGCCCGCACTACTACAAGTGCGCGCGCGCCCGCAGCTGAAGTCGACGCACCTGGCTCGCTCATGGCTGCTGCCAACCAGCCAGGACCGACAGGTAAACGCCGCCGTAGGCGTGGCAAGCGCACCCGCACCCAACCGCGGCAAGCAGCACCGCCAGTTGCGAAGCCCTGCGCGCCGCTCAATGTACCACCTGCACCAGCCACTGTACCGCCTGTCGCATCTACCGCCAGGCCGCGCCCTGCACCGCAAGTCGCGCCGCAGCCAACCAAGACGTCCAAGCCCACCGTGGTCGCTGCCCCCGCACGGGGGACGAAGGCGAAGCGAGTGATGCCGCTGGACCCTCGATTGACTAAGGTCATCAGCACCCTTAATCAGGTACTGGTGGCCATCCAGGAACAGCGTGACCCAATACCGCTGATCCTGGGCTGTATCGCGGAGCTCTGCGCCTCTTATGGCTGAGCTTCGCATTGCTTTTTGGAACGCCGACGGGCTCTCAGCGCAAAAAGCCCGTCTCTTCAAAACCCTGCTCTCCCAGCGTCAAGTGGACATCGGCCTGGTTAACGAGACGCACCTCAGACCAGTAGACAAGTTGAAGGTTTCCGGATACTATGTCTACCGGGAGGACCACACCTCGCCAATCGGGACTGCTTATAGGGGATTAGTAGTCCTGGTCCGTCGGAATCTCATCCACCAACTGCTGCCAGTACCTCAGTTGCAATCGTCGTACGCCCTCGGCGTAGAAATATGTGTAGATCGCCAGCCCATCCGTGTGTTCGCCTTTTACAAGCCGCCGCAGAATCGACTCGCAGTGGCTGATGTCCGAACCTTGCTGGACTCGCCGCTGCCCACGATCCTCGCTGGCGACTTCAATGCGAAACACACGGCGTGGAACTCCAACACCGTAAGCCCGGACGGCAGACGCCTCCTGGACGACGCAGACCGCCACGGCTACGAAGTGCTAGGACCAGAGGTCCCAACGCACTACCCGTACTGTGCAGCACACACCCCGGACGTCATCGACATAGCAGTTGCTCGTGGCCTCGTCGCCGCACCGTCGCTTGACGTCCTGGATGACCACCTCATTTCCGACCACCAAGCCGTCCTCATGACGCTGACACTGACTCCTATGACAACATCACTGCCTTCTCCGAAACATCGCCAGGACTGGAGAATCTTCGCCGAACACATGGCTGAACATTCTCCGTCCTTTAGAGTCGAGAGCCCTGCAGACGTCGACCGACTCGCCACGGACTTCAGCGCAGTCTTGTCCAACGCGCTTCGCGAGTCCAGACTCGACGCTGCATCCACTCGCAAGAAACCCCAGCTCCCTGCCTACATACAAGCGATGTTAGAGGAGAAGAGGAAGCTGCGAAGATTATGGCAAAACCTGCGATGCCCGACCATGAAGACGCGGCTGAACGCTCTGGCAGCCAAGATTTCAGACGCACTGGAAACGGTAGCAGTCGAATCTTGGCACACCGCCATCGAGCGAGCCGGCGATGACTGGTCCGGCATGCACCGCCTTTGCCGCCAGCTCTCCAGGAAGCCCTCTCCGATTAGACCCCTCATGGCCGGTGACGGAACCCCACGTTACCGCGCCGAGGATCGAGCGGAGATTTTTGCAGACTTCCTGGAGACGCAGTTTACGCCTAACCGGACTGCGAATGTGCAGCACGTAGAGACTATCGAGCGACATGTGATGGACTACTTAGAATTGCCGATACCGCCGACAGAAGATCCCGTCGTGTTCTCCCCTGGTCAAGTCCAAAGGATGATTCGACGAACTAAACTGCGCAAAGCCCCCGGTCCCGACCGAGTCACCAACGAAGCGCTGCGTCACCTACCCCCGCGAGCCATCGCGACGCTGACGCGGCTCTTCAATGGAATCCTCCGTACCGGGCACTTTCCATCCCCGTGGAAGCTCGGCCGAGTCATCCTGATTCCCAAGCAAGGCAAGAACATCATGCTGCCTGAGAGCTATCGCCCCATCACTCTTCTGTCCTCTATCTCGAAAGTCTTTGAGAAACTACTGCTGCTGCACATTACGCCCCACCTTCAGCCACGCGACGAACAGTTCGGTTTCCGCGCCGAACACTCCACCACTTTACAAGTAACGAGAGTACTGCACCACCTCGCTACCGCCTATAACAAGCGAGAACAATCAGTTGCAGTATTCCTTGATATGGAGAAGGCGTTCGATCGCGTTTGGCACACCGGACTCATCTACAAGCTGTCCACGTCCACTACTCCACGTCGAGTAGTTAAGACTGTGGCCACCTTCCTGCAAGACAGGCGTTTTCAAGTGGCGGTTGAAGATGCTTTGTCCTCAGAGCGCCCCATCCGAGCCGGTGTGCCCCAGGGAAGCTGCCTGTCGCCCGTCTGCTATAGCAGATACACGGACGACATTCCAGTCGCTGGCGGAGCCATTTTAGCGTTGTATGCCGACGACGCTGCGTTCATTACCACCTCGCTGAACGCCAAGCACGCATCGGTAAAGATGCAGCGAGCACTGGATGCACTTCCCTCATGGCTGGAGGACTGGAGACTCAAGGTCAACGTGGGTAAAACTCAGGCGATTTCCATCGGGCGGGCGCGCCTTTTGCCGCCCCCGGTGTCTCTCATGGGCGAGAACGTCGAATGGTCACCGACGGCCAAGTACCTTGGTGTGACCATTGACAAGACACTCTCGATGCGGCCCCATGTGAAAAACGTGGTCGCCCAGACGCGAGCTGTGCGGAATATACTCCACCCCATGCTGGCGTCTCACCTGCCTCTCCGTACGAAGCTGTGCATATACAAGGCGTACATTCGCACGCGACTTACCTACGCGGCCCCTGCGTGGTTCGCACTGACCAACGAGACGGACCGCAAGTCTCTGCGAGCGCAGCAGTCGCTAGCGCTCCGCACCATCTCCGGAGCACCACGCTTCGTACGGAATCAGGTCATCTCCAGGGACCTGCGCATGGAGAGCCTGGACGACTTCGTTCGCCGCCTGAGTTCCTCAATGTTCGCGCGCGCCGACGGAGCGCGATCCCAGCATTTGCACGGCATCGCGCCATACCATCGACGACCGCCGGACAAAAGAGGCCTACCACGTGACCTAATCTCCTAGGACACGACCGCTTCCTCGCCGCTGGCTGACGGGCGCTCACCGGCACACTGCCGGCGAGCTCGACCTCGCTGAGCGGCGTGTGAAGCACACACGGACATTCCCCCCTGCAGCAGGTCGCAGATCGCTCGCGATACCCCGCGGACTCGATCGCACTGCAGCAGGATACCTCCCGGATATGACACCTTGGACCATCCGGTCCCACCCAGTGCCCCGCCTGTAGTAGCAGGCGGCGTTGCTATCACTGAAAGGGGCCATCGCCCCGAACAGTTACCCCGAAGCCTGTGAAGGCTTGCGTGGAAGACCCGAGTAGTAGCTATAATTACCCTTCATGGGTTGGTTCTATGGTTGTTCGGTTGTTCGGTTGTTCGGTTGTTCGGTTGTTCGGTTGTTCGGTTGTTCGGTTGTTCGGTTGTTCGGTTGTTCGGTTGTTTGGTTGTTTGGTTGTTCGGTTGTTCGCAGTTCGGTTGTTCGGTTCTTTTGATGTTACTTGTTTTTGGATGCTCGGTCTACATTTTAGTTCAGACCGAGCATCCAAGAACATTGGATGGACTCTATTAGTATTTTATTTTAGGCTAATATAAAATAGCGTCCATCGCAAAGTTATTTATTAATTTATTATTTGTAAGAATGTTCCCAATTGCCCACAGAACATGAGAACAGTAAAAACAAATTTTAAAGTTCTGTGCCTTTGCCGTATTGGTCGCGACAAAAATTTATTAAATATAATAATATAATCAAGATGACTCGAAAAAAGAGGATGCAACCATTGCAACCTCATATTATATGGGGCGGCGAACTTATTATTATAAAATAACGAACTTGGGCACATGAGTAGATTTTAAATTTTATAATATGATTTTATTCTTTAATCTAATGAAAATAACTGCAAAAAAAACAACCGACTTCAAAAATAGAAAAGTAAAAAATAAAAAAGATTTGATTAATAAATTAACTAATTACTACATATTATTTGGATGTGCTATTTATTAAATAGGCACCGACTTCAAACCTATTTAATAAATAGCACATCCAAATAATATGTAGTAATTAGTTAATTTATTAATCAAATCTTTTTTATTTTTTACTTTTCTGTTTTTGAAGTCGGTTGGTTTTAACGCAGTTATTTTTATTTAATACTTTTTAGTGTATTTTTGAACATGAATCAAACGAGCCCAATCTCAATATAATTGAGTCAATAAATATATTGACTCAATTATATCGAGATTGATCAGTAATAACTGAGTTCCTAAGGCCACCTTCCGATTCCATCATCAAATCAGCTCTATGTTATGATAATGTTTCATCGCTATCCAATTTACATAAGTATACAAAATTTCAGCTCAATCGGTTACCGGGAAGTGAATCAAAGTTACTTGCTACATTTCAATTAAGTCATCGAGTACAGACACTTTCCTCGCTACAAAATTACAACCCCGCACAAAAAGCACCCTTATCGCTGACAGCGTTCATTTCACTAAGTTCAAGTAAACTGATAAGGAGGAGGTTGACTGAATAAGTATAGAAAAATTCTGGAATATTTTTTATTATATTTTTAAAGACACACACAGGTATTAGCCTAATAGCATTGCGTGGTATTATAGCAGTAGTAGCAACTTGGCCGGCTCAACGTCAGAAGAAAAGTGCGAACGATCGTTCCGAGGCGTGCAGGGCTTGGAGCTGCCGGGGCGGGGCGGCTTCCCGGGGCTTGGCAGTCGATCGGCCGGTGGCTTCGGACGGATGCAAGGGTTTGTGGGAACCGGACATGACTGTTCTTTCGGGGAGGAATCCTTTTTCTTACTAGGTTCGTGAGAATCTGTTTTCTTTGTACACGCAGATATTCTTTTCTGAATATTTCTTATAGACAACCACGTATCACTCCTGTTTCCCTGTGACTTAACACAATGTGGAGCCAACTCAGCTGACGATATTGAGTTGTGCTCACGGTTGGTACGGTCGAAATCTAAAGTGACGCGAACTTTGACAGCCTCCGTGTCTGGTGGCACTCGCAATTCGATTGAGCCTGAATTTGATGGATCAGATTTCCGTTCACCACATGGTTCTCTTACTACTCGCCCTTGTCCAGACTCTCTTAACTTCTTCTTTTCTTCCAGTATTAGATTTAATTTATCAATGCTTGATTTTTTTCCTATATCTGAATCAGTTTCTGCCTTGTTTGTTGAGCGCGTGGATGATTTGGTAACACAAGCAGACGTCGAAACACTGCAGTGGAGCTTTCGCTGTTGGTTATTGTGGAGGCTTTTTGATCGTTGCCGTAATCTATCTGCAAGATTAGGTTCCTTGCAACGCGTCGGGGCAGATGCTAGCGTAGGTGGAGATATGCACCAACTTTCTGATTTGTTGCATTTTTGTCGTGGACATGATGGATTTGATTTTTTTTTAAAGCTTAAGCTATCAATAAGTTTCGACGTTATGCTTTCTTTAAATTGATCGTCGATCGATCGACTCGTCCCAGTATTTTCTTTAGACTTGCTGCGATCTATTTCAACAATGACGCGCGGCCGATGAGAGCAAGGGTCTAGATTACCCCTAGATTTCATTTCACAACCCTCAGAAGACATAAGCTTTATGGGCTGCGGCGGTGGAGACGTACGGTTCGGTCCACAAACCTGCTTGTCACATTCGATATTGGATTTGGAGAACATATAATCTTGTCCATCGGTGGCTCGCACGCACTGTCGCTCGGCCGCCAGGCAGTAGGAGGCGGGCGGGGGACGGGGCGCGGGGGCGCGCTCGCTCGCCTCGCGCTCGTAGTCCTCGCGCCGCGCCCGCTCAGCGAGCGCGAGGCGTTGCGCTACATGATCCAGTTCAGAACCACATTTACTCATAGTTGATCTGCATGTTTTCTTAGTACGTATCGTCGTATTCTGCCATGAAATAAATTGATTAAGTACAATTATAATTATATAAATTTTAAACTAAACACTAAATAACCATTAAAAGTATTTTCTGAATTAGACCATTAATTATTTAAATAGGACCAGAGGTGTGAAAACCAGCCATCAAATTAAAAAAATAAATAATTCAAAGTCGTCGAGCGACTTTCAATTTAAGTATTTTTTATGGTTTCTAGAAGAAATATTAGAATTTATTGACAGATTACGGTCGTCGATATCGTAGCGTTATCACAGCTGAGAGGACAGGAGGGGCGGGGCGGCGGGCAGGGTGGGCGCTGGCCGGCCGGCGGCGCACAGCACGTGACACGCAGGGCGCGCGGGCAGGCGCGCGCGGGCCGGCGGCACGGCGGCGCGGGCCGCGGCTCGCACGGCGCGCACGGCTCCATCGGCTGAGGCGTACAAGAATCGCGCGGCATCCGCTCCTGCGACTTTAATCTCCACTGGGGTGCATTTAGGACGCGTTCCTGAAAAAGATATTAATAATTAATATCAAGGATTAAACCCAAACTTTCGTCCAAATGACTTTCTTGTCGATCCGAATCTAAGTCGACCTTCACTACACGACCGTGATAATATAATGAGACCAATCATCATCATCAACATCTATTGATGATCTCATACCTATCATAAAATTGTAGAAAAGTGATGTCTGTACAATGAAAATATGTAAAAAAGAATTAGCAGGTGTTATTATTAAATCGTTCCCGAACCTAAAACTGTACCTACTACCTAGTTAAAAAAAAATTGTCTGTTTGTCTGTATGTTTGTGCACGCTAATCTCAGAAACGGCTTATCCGATTTAGATGCGGATTTCACTAATATATTGTGGTAAGCTTAATTTAACATATTTTAGTGTTTAGTTCATGTCAATCGTTTTATATTTAATAAAAAAGTTATGACCATTTAAGTAATCACGGCGAACATAATATGCCAAGGCATTCTATTGTACAGTGTACGACAAAAATACACGAATAATTTTATTACGTAAGTTATATGCTACAGTTATTCCTTGACATGTCCAGATGATCATGTCGAAAGTCCCCAAGGGGGTATAGGGTATTATGACCGCTATGTGTTTGTGTGTCTTTCTATGCCACCGCGGGGTTATACGAGTTAGATGCGGTTTTTTTTTGAGACAGCATATTTTCCGACGCTCGTCCTTAGATATCAAAATCGGTTCACCCATTTAGATATTAGGTATATATAGGGGTAAAAGCTGTGGGTAAAAGTGTTAATGAAAAAAAAACGAATGTTGTCAGTTGTATACAATATAATATAACATATCAAACGAAAGTGCACAACGTGTGAAGTACGGTTAGTCTTTTTTATCCAATTCGGTTTATCCATTTATTGGATTATAGCAGTTAAAGTGGGAATGAATAATCGAATGTGGTCAAATAATATACTCAAGCGGCATATCAAATGAAAGGGCATGACGTGTGAATTACTATTAGTCATGTTTTATCAAAATCGCTTCATCTGTTTATTACATACTAGCTTCCGCCCGCGACTCCGTCCGCGCAGATGTCGGTCTTCGCGTGGATGGTTTATTTCTCCATTTTGAGTAACTCTGACAATAACATCTTATAAATATATAAGATATATTATTGAGGATTTTCAATGAAAACCAATTTGTTTCTCTGAAAATACAAAGTTTTTATTTTAATAGTTTCACAATTTTAAAATACAAGCAGTTTGTTACTACAACAACTATTCTCACCTGAAAATACAAAGAAACGACATTTAAAGTCCACATATAATAATAAATCCCCAATTATATCCCTTGCACATTATTGCACACCAACACACAATACTTTAATCCTTTCTCGCCATTTTGTCTTACCGCTACGTCAATCCGAAAATCATATGAACGCGCGAAGCGCGGCAAATTTGAATATGGATGAAATGTTATTTCATTACAAATATCTATTGGACCCAAATACGGCTATGCCTATAATAATTTATAATACCCAACGTGTGTTCGCGGTTCTACAGAACAACGTCTATGGATAAAACTGAAAAATTAAGATTTTTTTTTTCTACGTATTTTTCCAGGATAAAAAGTATCCTATTTTACGCCCAGGATAATAAGGTATAATTATACCAAGTTTCATGGAAATCGAACCGTTAGTTTTCACGTGATGTCTTCACATACAGACAGACAGACAGACAGACAGACAGACAAAAATTTTTTTAATCAAATATTTGGGTTTGGTTTCGATCCAGTAACACCCCCTGCTATTTATTTTTTCAATATTTTCAATGTACAGAATTGACCCTTCTACAGATTTATTATATGTATAGATATAGATAAGGCACCTTAAGGGTGATAGCTGTGGGAATACATAATCCAAATGCAAAGGATATGACGTGAGCATATAGGTACAATTAGATACGGCTTACATCAAAATCGGTTCTGCCATTTACCTACTAAGGGTGAAAGGGAAAAGTTGAAAGTCTGTGAAAGTAGAAGGATATGGGAGCGCGAGGATAGCCATACCCCGGGAATTTTGAACTCTTTTGTACCTAAGTTTTTTAGTTCAGTTTGCAATAAATTTTACTAACGGTTCTTTTGTGTTATTATTTACTAGCTGTGCCGCGCGGTTTCACCCGCATTGCTCCGCTCCTGTTGCTCTTAGCGTGATGATATTATAATATAGCCATTCTCGATAAACAGGCTATCTAACACCGAAAGAATTTTTCAAATCGGACCAGTAGTTCCTGAGATTAGCGCGTTCAAACAGACAAACAAACAAACTCTTCAACTTTATAATATTAATATAGATTAGTATAGATTTTATTTATTTCTTGACTGTAAAATAATCTGTGAGTGCTTATAATTTAATTGTTTATCGTAGTACGTGTTTACTCAATAATTATTGTAGTAACTACTATTTCACGCGGACGAAGTCGCGGGCACAGCTAGTTTTATAATAAATTTAGTCTTTTCAAATTGTATTAATAATGGGTTTGCTGGTAAAATCCTGGAAAGGATATTTTTAATTAACCCTCAACTACCTGACCGGAGTCTCTCAGACTCCAGCAGTCTTATTTTTGTCTATATCTTTACAAGCAAATGTATTTGAACGGTGTGCGTCCGTGTACCTTCGCCCCTCTGCCTGCAGTACCGCCCCTGAACTTGTCGAGGTCATACGCGCGCGCGCTGTGTTTTGGTGAGAAAAAAACTATGTGGTGGAGTCTGAGAGACTCCAGGTAGGTAGTTACGTGACTTTTTCATGAAACTTTTTTTTTCTGTTTTAGTTCAAAATGAACTCGAATGAGAAAAATATTGATCGTTGGTTGGAGGAGGACCTTTCCTCGAACTAAGAAGAATGTTTTGATGAACTGTGCAGTGGACACGAGGAAGATATTGAAGAAAATTGTGTTCTTCCCTGTGATTCTGCATCTGATACAGAGATGCAGATGCAGGATGTAGTTATGAAGCACCTGAAAAGTTGGCAATACGCAAGTACTGCTTCACATGTGACCCGAAAAAAAAAACTTAAGACGCAGTACTTGTGTTTCATATATAAGAAGCCTACATGCCTGCAGTGCTCCTAAACGGCGTGCTCAATATGCCGGGAAAAATTGTAAAGTTTGAGCCTTGCAATTTTATAAAAAAAAATCTTTTTTGCCAAAAATTTGTGTTACATTATGTTGATTAGTTACTAAACTTTAAACAATTTATGAAGAGAGTTCCTAATTTTTGTTAGTTTTTTTAAAGATATCATTTATTAAAAGTGTAAAATTTTTGAAAAAATTTTGCTTACTTTAAAAAAAAGTGTAGTTTTTAAGTATATAAGCCATAAGGTTATATGTATTGTTTTTACTTTTAAGAAATAAAGAAGTGTTCAAGCTATAACATGTTTCTTTTAATTTATTTTCATTTATAATATGTTTTTGTTTATTAAGAGTTCAAAGTATGGGAGTCTGAGAGACTCCAAGTAGGTAGTTACGTATAAGAAATTAGGGTCAGGTAGTAGAGGGTTAATTATTAAAAAATATTTTTTTTAATTAATTGCAATATTAAGTAAAAATAAATTATAATAGACTTGATGCATGAAGTATGAAACATACAGAATGTGCAGTCATAGAGTTTTCTAATATTTACCTGGACAAATTGCTAGGTTGGCAGGTATAAATAGGTCCAAATCCAAATCGGTACCAGTTTTGTTCACTTGATGGGATAATAGAAAAAAAAAATTATCAGCATGAGCGCAGTTTTATTATAAAATTGTTTTATTATCTCGATACTGCAAAATTAAAAAAAAGGTTTTTAAATAATTCATTAAAAGAATCCTTTGCAGGATTTTTACGGCAAACCCATTTTGAATACATTTTTTATTACACGTATATAAAAGTGATTTCGACCGATTATGAATTTTCAGAGATATTATAAATAGAACCTACCTGTTTCCGTTGGTAATAAATAATTAAATAAAAAAGAAGGTTTTCAATTTAACTCAAAATATTATTGCACGCCTCATAAGCGAAGCGTTGAGGTGGGTACTACTGTCACTTCGCGCAAAACATCTGATTTTTCAAACTTAAAATGTCTTTATGTATCATACATTGCACTTGTAAGATAATACATACACACACATATTAAGAAAAAACACTATTTTTAACGTTCATGATATTTTTGATGTCATTTTTGTTATTTAAACTAGTTAAAAAACAGTTTAAAAAAGTTCTGTCTTGGACGTCCGTGTGTCTGTATGTGCGGATCCTTTTTCTTGTTAACACGATAGGGACCGAAATACTTTACTAATCGAGTCTTTTTTTTTCTCTTACGCTTGAGTATGCTCAGGAATAGAACCCTTTCATTTTTCAGGGTCTGATTCGATGTGGTTTAATTGTTATTAAATAAACAAAAATAATAATTAATAAATATTTATTAAAAAAATATTATGAGGCGTGCACTTTTGGATTTTCCAAATTATACTGTAAGTATAGTCAATAGTGTATACTAATTTATTTACTTTCACCTTTCAAATATTACAGATACAGACACAAATACTCCTAGGTATATATAATATATTATATTATCTAATCAACAAAAAATATCGCTATTTTTTCGAGGGTAGGTGTCAAAAGTACAACACGCGTTTATTTTTGCTCTAAAGTAAATTATTAATTTAAATCTGATTTTATAGTAAATAATGCTATAAAACACCTACGTACTCACCGGAATATATTCCATTGCATATTCTATAATTATACTAGTAATTCTTGAATAACAAACCTTTTGTTTGGCACTGTTTGGATTGGCTGTCAACTTTATTACAACTTAGAAAATGGAATTGTTATCACTAAGGGAGTCCATGGCGCAGATGTCAGACATGTTCAATAAGAAGATGACAGAGTTCCAGCAAGACCTGCAGAAGACCTCGACAACCTCAACCTTAGCTAGTCCTCCATCTCGGCTAGCATCTGATTTTAGCGCTTTTCGCTCGTTTGTCATCACATCTTTACAGTGCTTGCAAACTCAGATGGACTGTCTTTTTAAGCTTTATGACAATCTTGAGATGAGGAAGCGGAGGAAGATTCTACTACTGCATGGTGTCCAAGAATGCAAGGATGAAAACCCTACCACCACCGCACTAAACATAGTCACTCAGCATTTGAAGAACTGCAATCTGTCTGCGGACAGTATAACTCAATGCCACAGATTGGGAATCTCCAAAGACAATAAGCCTAGGCCTATTCTTATTAAAGTCCGTGACATCTCGAATAAGGAACAGATCTGGTCATCTAAAACCAATTTGAAAGGCACGGGAATCACCTTATCAGAATTTCTAACAAAGAATAGGCATAATATCTTTATGGCCGCTCGGAGTCAGTTCGGTGTCTCTAAATGTTGGACTAGAGATGGTAATATCTTCGTGATTGGCTCAGGTGGTGTTCGGCATCGCATTGAGGATTTGGCTGACTTAAAGGCTATCGCTGCTGCCCCATCAGAGAAACCTAATCCAGGTACTGCCGCTCCTACAAGTAATTCTTCAAAAGATCCCAAAGTAGTTGCTCGCTCCAAGAGAGTGGTGAAAGTCAAGTAGTCGACGCGTCAAACACTCACTATATTTTATTATGTACTAGCTTACAGCCCGCGGCTTCGCCCGCGTGGTGTTAAACTTAACATGTTATATACTAAGACCCTTCTCTTTAATCATTCCACTATAAAATATATGTTTCAAAATCCGTGGCGTAGTTTTTAAGATGTCAGCATACATAGGGACAGCGACAACGACTTTATTCTAAACTATGTACTATGTTCGTATTTAGTTAGCGAGTATAAACATTCCATCGATGTTTTTCTATGTAAATGTATCATAAAACTGTATTATTATTTATTTCCAGTCACCTTCAGATTTTATATTTTTATTCTTAGATTACAAAATAAAAGACAGATGGAGCGTTGCCGAACTAAACCGAATGATTTATCGTCATTTTCAATAAAGCTATGTGTGCTGTCATTTCGCCGCTGCACTGTACGTACACGGTGCTTCTGTGTGCGTGTAATGTTACCAGATATTGAAAAATTTCCCAAATTTTTCCCCGACTACGGAAAAAAGAGGGTTATGTTTTTCGAGTTTATGTACTATGTATGTATAATATTTCTTTGACACGCCCTGCAATATAAACCGTTGGACCGATTTTGAGTTGTGAGGTTTCATTGCAATCAGCTGAATTATTATGTTAGTGGCGGTAGTGACGTAGGCTATATACATAAATTAGCAGTCAAGTTTTAATTTTTATTTTAATATTATTTCGGGTTTGTTGATATTTTTTTTTTATAATATTGTAAAAATTCTTTTATTATATAAAGTACCTGCCTACTAAAGTTATATATGGACAAAATAATTGTATTCAATTTTTAATTAAATAAATTACATAAAAAAATGTGTGCGTGTACTAGTGTACACACGTAAGAAGTAAAACTTCTTTATGACCTTATTTTTCAAAAAATAATTTGCAACTTTACAGAAATACGTCGAATCACGCGTGGTAGGGACAAGAAAAAGATGGCACGTAACGAAACGAAAAAATGTTACACTAAATTTTTTTCCATACCCGATAAAGAAGTTTCACTCCAAAAATTTTCAATATTAACTATAATAATTATATTATTTTTTATTTTTCAAAATATATGAATGCAAATAGCGGTAGTTTTTAGTCGAGAATACGGGACATTTTATTTTCATCATATACATCATGGAGTTCACATAAATTAAATCGCTAGCGAAAACGACTATGGCGTTTTTAAGCTTTATAAAAGTAACAAAATAATGTATTATGCTTATTAAAATAATCTTATAATGATCATGAACCTTTAGTGCACTTTACAAATAATCACATTCACGATCGAAAAATCCAACAGCATCACCCTGAAGATCTTTTAACCGTTTTACCGTTTTACCAATAAAAATGGCAAATTCATTTTCAAAATACTGGCAACTTACGTTGAAGTTTTGTATTCCTTCATATCTGTAAAATTATTATTCGTATAAGGAAATAAATCAGCCAAATAATCTACAGAAAACCTGTGAAACGATGTTTTATCTTTTTTTTTGTTTTCGGGAACAAATATTACAGCGTTTTATTATCACAAGACAGCATTTTTTTAGTAAAATTGCAAACCCTTTTTGACGTATTGCATGACACTATATGCGCTATAGCACTGGAGCAGCGGCGTATTTGCTTTTGATTTCGTATTTTCTTTGACAAGGGCGACGGACGATTGACATGCTCCATCTGCATTTTATTTTGTAATCTAAGTTTTTATTTTACTCAATTGTTATCGTATTACCGTCATAACTATTTTGTTTACCCAATGTTTACCTACATATTTTTGAAACTCAATTTTATCTGTCAAGTGTGAGCTGTCATCTGTCATGTCTACGTTTACGTCAGCCAAAATTATTGCCATAGTAAAATTGTTATATTTGTAATTCTCACATTTCTGTTTGGGGATGTTATGTGCATAATATTTTTTCGTATTATTAATTTTGCGTTTCTATTTTAATTTTGTTATGTTTTTATCTCTATTTCGTAGTATTCTTGAATTACTTAAAAATTGTATTGTAATTTAGTCCGGAGAGTACGGTCATGAAGTATCGATTAAAGTAAATTTATTTTTATTATATTAAATACACTTATTAACTATACATACCTATATATATATATTTATTTTTAGATATTTATTTATCTTTATATATTATTATCTTCTTATTTATACATTGTTTTAATTATGTCAGACCTAAACACTGAGTTTTTAGATAGTCTTTCGTGCTCTTTAGATTCAACAGATAGTGATGAGAATAGTTTTCATAGTGCTTCTTCCCCTCCTCTCGACCTTACTCTTTCTTCTCTATTTAGTGATTCACATAAAAACTTTAATGCTGTCCATATTAATGCTCAGAGCATTCCGGCTCACTTCCCAGAAATGCTTGCATCGTTTGTATCAAGAAACATCCATGCTATCCTAGTATCCGAGTCATGGCTTAAACCTACACTCCCTTCCCAAAACTATCTGCTTCCTGGCTTTCACCTTATCCGTAACGATCGCATTGGTAAAGGTGGGGGTGGTGTGGCAATTTATCTTCGTTCTCATATCTCCTATAATATTATACGCTGTTCCCCTCAACCTTCATCCAATAACGGTACCGAGCATCTCCTTATAGAAATCCTACTTTCTAATTCAAAAATCCTTCTCGGAGTCTTCTATAGTCCTTCCCTAACAATTAACTATTTTTCCTCCTTAGAAATCCTTCTTGATGAATTGTCCCCACTTTACAGCCACCTTATCTTCATGGGTGATTTCAACACGTGTTTACGGAAAGGTGATAACCGAAGTAGAAAACTACTGTCTCTCCTTCACTCTCACAATCTTCTCACACTTCCTCTTAACCCAACCCACTTCTTCCCCGGATGTTCCCCTTCCCTTCTTGATCTTATAATTGTTTCCTCTCCCAATTCCGTATCCAAGCACGGTCAGTGCTCTGCTGATGCTTTTTCCTTTCACGATCTTATTTACGTATCCTATAAACTCCGTCCTCCCAAATTTAAACCTTCCTCTGTACTGCTTCGTAATTTTGCCGGTATGGATAATGAGTTCCTTTTGGCTGATGCACACGACACTGACTGGGAGACTGTTATAAGTGCAGAATCCATCGACCTAAAAGTAAGTACTTTTAACCATTTAGTCACTGCGCTATATGACAAACATGCACCCCTTAAACTTGTCAAAAAGAAACATACGCCTGCGCCCTGGCTCTCACCTGAAATCAAATCTTTTATGAATAGGAAAAATCGTGCAAAGGCTAAAATGAAGACAGCAAAAACGGATCAAGTGCGTGAAAAATATAGGAACATCCGTAATCGTTGCAACATACTGTGTAGAGATGCACAAAGACGCCATATCCATAACTCGGTCGAGAACGGCGACCCCTCTTCAATATGGAAGTTTCTAAAATCCTTAGGAGTTGGTAAATCATCTCACGCTTGTTCACTTAATAACTTTAATATTGACGCTTTAAACGCTCATTTTTCATCATCATCTAACCTTAATGTTTCTACTATACAACAGACACTTAATTCTCTCTCTACCACTTCAGCTCCTGTTTTTCCCCCGTTCTATTTTAAACGATGCACTGTAGCGGAAGTTAAGAAGACGATATTGTCCATATCTTCGAACGCAGTCGGTGCTGACCTTGTAAGTCGTAATATGATCCTTCCTATCCTTGATATTATTGCTCCTGTCATTACCCATATCCTTAATTTCTCACTTACCTCCGGCAAATTTCCAAATGCTTGGAAAGATGCTCAGGTTATTCCTCTCCCTAAAAAATCTAATCCAAACTGTTTTTCCGATTTCCGTCCTATCTCTATTTTACCTTTCCTTTCCAAGGTCCTCGAACGCATCATCCATGCTCAATTAAGTTCATACTTAAACACTCATAGCATACTTTCTCCTTTTCAATCCGGTTTCCGTCCTGGTCATAGCACGACTACTGCTCTCGTTAAGGTCACAGATGACATCCGTTCAGCTATGGACAATAAACAACTCACCATATTGTGTCTTCTCGACTTTAGTAACGCATTCAACACTGTTAATCATGATATTTTACTGGGTTTGTTACGCCTAATTAACTTCTCCCCTACAGTACTCGAATGGTTTCAAAATTACCTGGGTGATCGGCGGCAGCGTATCTTGTTGGATGGTAAACATTCTTCTTGGTGTGCTGTCCCCGCTGGTGTACCTCAGGGTGGCGTCTTATCACCTCTCCTATTCGCCATTTTCATAAATAATCTCTCCTCTCGTATAACTTCTCTCTACCATATGTTTGCTGACGACGTACAGATCTACCTTCACTCTACACCTAGTAATCTACCCGATTCTATTAACACTATTAACGCTGAACTTGCAACAATAGTAAAATGGTGCGATGAATTTGGACTTAAGATTAATCCTTCCAAAAGCCAAGTGATTGTTGTTGGAAGTCAGTATCTTATATCAGAGATTGACTGGGGAATTCTGCCGAGTGTTAAAATTGGGTGCGAGGGTATTCCTTTCAGCAATCAAGTAAAGAATTTAGGTGTAATTATGGACCAAACGCTTTCTTGGTCGCAGCATCTCCAGCATATCAGTCGTAAATTATACGCTGCATCTAACTCCTTACGACGCCTCCGTAACTTTTTACCCATACCGACCAAAATTATGTTAGCACAGTCCCTTCTCCTTCCTATTCTTGACTACGCTGATGCTTGCTTTCTAGACTTAACATCTGAGCAATTGGATAAACTTGAGCGACTTCAGAACTATTGTATTCGGTTTGTTTACGGTCTCCGTAAATATGACCACGTTTCTCATTTTCGTAAGAAGCTCAAGTGGCTCCCGATCCGCCTTCGCCGGAATGTTCATTACCTGCAACTCCTGTATCGAATCCTCTTCAATCCCAAAACTCCTTCTTACCTAAAAGACCAGTTCCAATTCCTGCACTGTGATAACTATTCTCTGCGATCGGTGGACAGGTTAGTGCTATCTATGCCTCCGCACCACACACAGTTCTACGGTGGCTCTTTTTCCGTAAGGGCTACCAGATTATGGAACTCCCTGCCAGTTAGCATCCGACAAGCTCAAACGCTGTCCACCTTTGCCAAACAAGTCCGAAACCACTACTTGAACTTGGCATTTAACTCGGATTAGTAAGATTAATTAATTTATTTATTTGTGTTTTACTTTATTTTTTCTATCTAAACTACAGTATGAGTTTATGTATATATATATTATATTTATTATTTGAATGTGTATTATATTATATTATATGTAATATATATAATATTTTATATGTATGTATTTATTATAGAACATATATAGCTATATATATATTTTGTACTTCCTACCTACCTCCTCTTTCATAATATTACTCCACACAGTAGGTTGCCTGGAAGAGATCACTCTTAAGTGATAAGGCCGCCTTCTGTGCTGGACTAGTTTTTAAGTTTTAATTTTAAGGATTAATTTGTATGCCAGCACAATAAAGTGTAAATAAATAAATAAAATAAATAAATATTCAAAAACAATCAGCGACTTTGGTATCGCTTCAAACGCTAATTATTAAGCGTTTCCTAAACCTAAAAATTATTTTACTATGAGAAAGCTACATCTTTACCGCGAATAACATTATGAGGAATGTCAAGAAAGTCAAGATGTAAAAATGTACGTAACATAATATTATCAAAACTCATGCTCGCACGCCCGCGCCGCCCGCGCCGCCGAGCCGCTCTGGCGGGCGGCGCGTAGAGTGCATGCGCGTAGACTCCAGGGCATATATTTTCTGTGTCGTCCGTGTCTCCGGGGTGGCCGAGAAGTGCGAAACAGAGATAGCATTTTTGTAAATACCAACTGACGCCGCGAACGATCACTTGACGTTTCAAACCAAGCTTTAATGCTGCTCAAATATTTGTTGTATTCTCAAACCTAACTCAAATCGATTCTAAATCCAGAAACGCGCCTCTAGTCTTTACATACGTAAGTATTTATTAGGTATTATCTCTAAATAATATGACTCCTTAAATTATATTTCCTACTAGTGGTCCGCCCCGGCTTCGCCCGTGGTACATATTTCGCAATAAAAGGTAGCCTATGTCCTTTCTCGGGTATCAAAATATCTCCATACCAAATTTCATTCAAATTGGTTCAGTAGTTTAGGCGTGATTAAGTAACAGACAGACAGACAGAGTTCCTTTCGCATTTATAATATTAGTATGGATGAATCAAATGTTATTATTTTTGTGAATTATAGTTACATATTATTATCATGTTGGTACTTATTTTTTTATAGAAGTTAAAACTTACGATTTTGAGAATATGTGCAAAAGTCCGATATTTCGTCTGAATTAGCGCCATACCCGTGTGTATCGATAATGTTTGAGATTGAACACTAATTAGGATGGTTACGAAGAATCTAGGTGGTTCAATTTACTTTAAAACTGGCCATTGACAAAATCTATAATGATATTAATATCTTTTTAGGACGAACAAAAAAAAAACATTTTCAAAATTATTTATTGAATGTACATACAAAAGTTTTACTCTAAATTAATTATATTTTCACAGGGCTCGATATCTTCCACTTCTGGTACCCAGCTGCGCCATACCTGTAAACTGAATCATTTTTGAATCGCTCAATACAATCTATATAAAGAGTGAACTTAAAAATAAAACTGACATGAACAGCGTCACTGGTGAGGGCGAGCAGCTCGCGCGGCGCGTCGGCGGCGGCGGACGCGGGCAGCAGCGCCAGCAGCGCGCAGCCGGCGCGGCCGTGCTGCAGCCCGCGCGCCACGCGCTGCGCCGCGCGCGCCGTCCACACGCACACCTCATCGCTGCCGTCACCCAAGGGCCTACGTTCAATTTAGCTAACAATTACTCATTTCATTTGTTATTATTCCCATACGAAAAGATACACGTTAAACCTAGAAGATAATAAATTTTAGCCGCACCACAATTATTCTTGTTCGATGTTTAGTTCGATATATTTTACTTTTATCCAATTGATTATTATCAGAATAAATAGTTAAGATAATCAATTATTGATTTACTTTTAAATTATAATTTTACAGTTAAATTATGAGAGCTATCATAATTAGATTTGTAAGTATATATGTTACCGGAAATGTATGTAATCCGTCATTGTATACAATTCCTAGGAAATGTATATAATTCCTAAAATAGCACGGAAATGTGTGAAATAAATTATTTTATACACATTTCCTAGGAAATCTATACATTTCCTAAATAGCTATCGGAAATGTAAAACATTTAAACTCAAACTCAAACATTTATTTATTCAATTAGACTTCTCGGAGAAGCACTTTTGAAACGTCAATACATATTTTTTACATTTACCACCGATTCGGAAAGCAGTATCTATGGAGAAGAACCGGCAAGAAACTCCATAGTTGCTCTTTTAAATCATATCAGTATTACAATTTAATTTTATAAAATATGTAACTGTATATTATCATAATATGCCAGAGAACTGTCCTGTGGTTTTTACGCGATAACCCTCCATGGGTTTTTATCTTCCATATATTCCTTAATGCTGTAATAGGCTCTCTGAACTAATACGTTTTTTACATAATTTTTAAATTTAGCACTACTAAACTCTTTGATACTATGAGGAATTCTGTTGTAAAAAAGTATACCTTGGCCCATAAATGAATTTTTAACTTTAGCTAGACGATAAAATGGCATTTCAATTTTATTTCTGTTCCTTGTGTCATAACAGTGTCTATCTCCTACTCTTGTGTGTAAGTCTGCGTTTTTGTGTACATATAAAATGTTATTAAATATATACTGTGATGGTACAGTGAGGATACCAGTATTCTTAAAGAGATCTCTTAGTGAGTCCCTAGCACGTAAATTATATATAGAGCGTATGGCTCTTTTCTGTAATATAAATATAGTTTCTATATCTGCAGCCCTGCCCCATAGCAGAATTCCATAGGACATAATGCTATGAAAGTAGCTAAAATAAACCAATCTAGCCGTGTCTTCATCGGTGAGATGCCTTATTCTTCGAACTGCATATGCAGCTGAACTAAGCTTAGCAGCGGTGGTAGCAACATGGGCCCCCCATTGTAGCTTCTCATTTAGGGTCAAACCAAGAAAAACAGTGGAATCCACAGGGTATAATACCTCCCCGTTTAAAATAATATCCCCTTTCACCTTTTTTACATTTGGAAGGATAAATTCTACACAATTTGTTTTTTTTTTGCATTTAATAATTTATTAGCATTGAACCAATTGGATATGCGTAAAAGAGCAGAGTTTACTTCGTCAACATTTGTGTCATGTCTATCCACATTAAATATTAATGAGGTATCATCTGCAAACAGTACTATTTCACACATATCCTGCAAATAATAAGGTAGGTCATTAATATACACTAAGAACAAAAACGGTCCTAAGATAGATCCCTGCGGAACACCTATGTTAATCGGCGCACCGCGAGATTTCTCTCCATTAACGACAACGGTTTGTACCCTGTTCTGAAGATATGAAGCTATGAGGTCCTGAGCTAAACCTTTAATACCATAAAAATTTAGTTTCCGTAATAGAGTGGAATGTTCTACACAGTCAAAAGCCTTAGAAAGGTCGCAGAATATCCCTAAAGCATTCTTTGAATTTTCCCATGCTTTATATATATGTGACAAAAGAGCTATTCCCGCATCAGAGGTAGAGCGCCCCTTTGTGAAACCAAACTGTTTGGCGTGCAGTAAACCATTTGATACAAAATGACTACATAATTGGTTTAAAATTAATTTCTCGAAGACTTTGCTCAAAGTTGGTAAAATAGAAATTGGCCTATAGTTATTACAGTCTTCTTGGTCACCACTTTTAAATAAAGGAATAACTTTACTAAACTTTAATAAATCAGGGAATATACCACAGTCACAACATTGATTAAATATAAACGCTAAATGGTTGGCAATGTTTTCTATAATATTATTTACTAAATTTACAGACATTCCCCAGAGATCACATGTTTTTTTTAAGTTTAATGTTTTAAAAGTTTTAACAATTTCCTTTGCAGTATTTAAGATATTTATAATATACGAAATACAGTATTTAATATATTTATAATATAAAAATACGATATTGGAATTGTATATAATTATATACAATTCCAATATCGTATTAGGAAATGTGTAAAGTAAATGCTTTCTGTAATAGAACACGTTGTTATTTTTTTTTATTATAGCTCTTATTGATACAATCGGGTAACAGTCATACCGTAAAATTGTAATAATATTATGTTCATATTATTATCTTACTAATTAACATTTTAAAAATCAACTATCTAACTTTTAACGTAAATATCACAAAATCAACTTATATTTATTCTTTTAAAATCAAATTTTCATTTGGCAAGTAATCAGTCCCCTCGTCCCGCTGTCCCCGCGTATATTCAATCCGCCGTATTACATTACGGCTAGCTGTTTTAATATGCCGAAAATTCGTCTTTTTCCAAAATTCTACAAAAAGACGGTCGCGAGCCGACGGAGCCCCACTTCGTGGGGCTCCTATTTCTGTGTAGTTTTTAAAACACGAACCTAACCTAACCCACCCCCTTATCCAAACCAAAAATTTCTGATTACGAATTATCGGCATAGTTACTACAAAATGCCGACCGTTTGTAAACGGCCAGATTATATACAATTTTTCTGCGACATATCAATATCTTGAATGTTTTACATTTCTGATAGCTATTTAGGAAATGTATAGATTTCCTAGGAAATGTGTATAATATAATTTATTTCACACATTTCCGTGCGATTTTAGGAATTACATACATTTCCTAGGAATTGTATACAATGACGGATTACATACATTTCCGGTAACACATGCATTAAATAGTTTTTTAAACAATATTTTATACATTTCCTAAATGGTATCGGAATTGTACACATTTCCTAGGAATTGTATACAATTCCTTGATTTCATACATTTCCGGTAACATATATTTATCTTCAACGCACCCAGTTTACAATTCAAGTCTACACTTATACTAGAGTCGAATTGTCCGTATTTATGCAAAATGGAACCACTCGACAAATTTCGTTTTTTGCTTTTATTGAAGAATACTCATTCAAAAGTGGTCTAAATTCTTATACAAACAAGAACCACATGATTTTTACGTTGGAAACAAGGTATACTAAAAGCAGAAAGGAACCACCAGCAACAACGAATAATACCATATTAAGCAAAACCGAACCACAGCACCACGGGACTGCTTTGTTCAAACAAATAAACGATATTACTATCATGTCATTTTATACAAAACAGATCCACACCTACTTGGTACCATTATACATTACACATATTTCTATTAATAACAATTATTTTTAATACACAAAATGGAACCAGGTTTCTGTGGTATGGTTATGCGTAAAATAAATACATAATTTAATTGTAATTTTTTATTGCAAAATAAAACCACAAGCATTTGGTTCTATTATGCATAAATAAATATTGTAAAACATTCTGAAACCCATCATCGCTATATGGAACCAAATGCCTTGACTTGTTACAATGCTTCTCATCTTTAAACAACGTATTTCATTACTTAAATAGCTCAAAGTGCAAAACTCCAATTTTTAAAGTAAAACGTCGAACATCTGTCAATATAGGTGACATTCAGCGAAGTAGTTCGAATACGTGACGGTGTTTTTTTCCTCCGCGAAGTAAGTTCTATTGTTTTTGTTAATTACCTTTAAAATTAAATGTGAAAATGTTTAGTAATAAATAAATAAGCAAGCAATGGGTAAGAAAAGCATTGGAGACGAACACCGAAGATAATAATGAAGATACAACGGGTAAGTAGTTTTATTTAATGCATTTAAGTACTTATTGAATCTGAGATGCAGGTACGCTTTATCCACTTTTGATTCATTCCCGATTGTGGTGTGATTTTAAGAAGATAGTTCATTAAGTAAGTACAAGAGGAATCCTCTGTGGATTTACGTATTTTAACGACAATGTCGTTGTTCACGAAGGCGCGGCGAGTAGAATTAAGAGATCATTTTGTTACGATTCATCTGTCATTGTGAGATGAAACTACTAAAGTCTAAACCCTGTTTTAAAAATAACTGTCGATGATCTAGGTACCTACCTACTATTTTGGTAAAATACGTTTAGATGTATTTCTGATGCCGCTGTAACAACAAATACTAAAAAACAGAATAAAAAAAGACGTGTGGCACTCGGGGACTGCCGCGGTAAAGCTATTGCATAGCATGCCTTCAAGCCACACCTCCGAGCCCGTCGGAGTGAGGTTTTTTCGTTACGAAATTTCTCGATTCAGTCCCCGCGCTCAAGGCCCGCGATAGAAGCTATGCAATAGCTTAATAAATATTTAAGAAGCTCCCATACAATAAGCCGTGATTTTTTTGCCGTTTTTATAGATAATGGTACGGAACTCTTCGTTGCGCGAGTCCGACTCGCACTTAGCCAGTTTTTTGTACATGGCGCATGTACATACAACATACTTAGTCGTCTAGTAGGGACACGGCTTTATAAGAACTAATAATATTTTGCTGTCGCCATATACCTACGTATAAAAGCCACGCGGCTTTATTGTTTTGATTTAAAGCTTTTTTTCTTTTTATTACAGAAGATAACGAAGAACCTTATACGTCGCTGCCTCTGGAGAAGCTTTCTTCACCTTCTAGCGATATTCAGTCCATATTACAACTCATTCCACAAGATGCACAGTTTTTATAACGGTCTCATTAGTGATGATGCAAAAGAAGACCACATAGATGGACTAGACACGGTGGATTTCGAAATCCAATTTGATGATAACGTCGAGTAAACGTCCTATATAAGTATTATTTTATATATTTTATTAATAAAAGCTTTAATTACGATATTATAAATACATAGTTTCATTTATATCATTAAATCCCTGGGATGTGGTTCCTTTTTGTATAAGAGAAAACCTATCAATTGATAAATGTTAAAAGGAACCACATGCACATTTTCTTAATTATCTAGAAAGTTTAAGAATATTCAGAGCAAATTTATATACACATACTTAAATAAGTAATTTATCAATGAATTTAAATAAAATAAATTTTAATTTTACTTCATCTGACAGAGCTGCAAATGTTTTTGTAAATCCTTTAATATCTCAGAAGTGCGTTTTTGCTGGGTGGTTCCTTTTTGCTTAAATACGGACAATTTGAATCAAAATCATTTATTTTTGAACTTACTGTATAATGAAATTGCAAGTGTGAGTGTATGGGCTGCTGATTGATATGGTATGATATCCCATACACTCCTTTAGCTGATAAATTGATAGTTTGATAGTTTCTACTGATGATGTAAAACAAGTTATTGCCTTTGATCACTTTATTGTTGATTGCTATAAACTAATGATGATAATATGATATTGATATATTTGATAGTTGATTGATAATGAGATTAATTGATATAGCGCGTACACCCCGAGCGCTTTACACGAGCCGCGAGCGCAGACCAACTGGGTGAAGATGTTCTTGTCACCATAATGAAATAGGATCGTGTAAAGCGCTGAGTCAGGATGTACGGCTAGCCCGTACATGCTCCCAGGCCAAAAAGATGATATTGATGATATGATAATGATCTAAAACTAAACAAGGTGATAAACAATAAGAACTTATATCTAATGATGATGATATTACAATATATGATCTTAAATGCTAAACACAGGGGGAGATTATACATTGAACATTGATAGAGTGTTGTTTGGGGAAGTGGACCGATCACACTTTTTGCTTTTTGCACTTTCACTATCACTTTTCACTAACACTTGTTGCTGCAATGGCGAGCCCTTAGCTCGCGCCACCGGCCCCAGCGGCCGCTGGAGAGGCGAGCCTCTGGCTCGCGCGGGAGACCCCTGCTGCTGTTGTTGAGACGGTGAGCCCCGTGCTCGCCGCCTTGCCCGCCAGAATAAGATGCCACCGATAACCAGTATGGTGACCATGGCGAGATAAATCATCGCATAATGATGTATATCGTGATAAGATATACCATCGATGACTGGATCAATCTTTTTGATGTTGTTAATTTGCTCTTCCATCTTGATAATATTTGATGTGATATTATTTGTACTCTCATCGGCTGGCAGGTCCGTTAATGATAAATTTACTAAATTATTGATAGGTGATAACCATGATGTGTTCATATCAGGTGTTATTTGCAATATATTGTTCTTCTTTCTATAAGTTTGAATATAAAATTCCGATGATTTTATCAAACAATTTTGATCAATTGATATGATTCCGGTGTTATTTAATTGGATGGCCATAAGTTTTTGTTCACATAATATCTTGTACTGGCAATTGTTGCAGCAAAAATAAAAGTATTTATTGGGCTTGTTGATTGAAACTAAAATATTCTTGCATTTATTCATAACAGTTAGACAGCTGTTGGAGTTTTCTGCTTTCTCACATAAGTCTTTTTCGCTATTAAAATGATAAATAGGCTTGTTAATGCGACACAACATTGTCTCTATGTTTTGATTCTCACAAACATGTAATTCGATCTCTGATAGCATTATGAATGAGTCTTTCTTTATATTTAGCGCCAGGTATTCGCTAATAGGTACTATACTGATCATATTTTTTTCAAATTGTTTTGGAATAGCAATGACCTTGAGCAAATCATATGTATCTCTAGTGACTAGAGGTATTGATATTTCGAATATGAGAAACTTTTTTGATAATCTAGCTTTGATCTTTAGCAATTTATAAATACTTGATGGATTCGTGGGGTCAGTGGGTAGTGATAAATCTTTTGATAATTGGGATGATATTATGTTCAACTCTTCCTGCAGTTGCTTGGGGGTTAAAAAGTGAATGTTATATTTTCCATTAAGGCTGCAGTCTAGCAAAATTGCGTTTTCAACAAGTTATTTGACAATTTTTTCCCGGCTAATGAAATGATAAACTGAATTTTTTTTTCTTGTTTATCAATTAGTGTTATATACGCAATGCGCGTGAATTTTTTCACATTTATAAAGTTACTTTATGTTACCTTAATCAGGCCTTCAAGATAAGTCTCTTTCCCCCAAAATCATTTCGAGCTAAGTTTGTGCACTCACTACGTTGCAACCGATTACAATTTACATAATCTGATCAGCGCATTATTATCCTTATATAGTCGTTATTAAAAACTGCTGAATACAATTGCCGAAAAACTTATGATTTTCTTAATTAGAGCGTTATAAATTCATTAAATTTCCCATTTTTTGCCTTACAAAATCGATTGATAAATACTGCTAAAAGTTATTTTTTCCATTAATTTATTCGAGTTGGTTGAAGACCAATGAGTATTAATCCTTTAAAAAAATTTTTTTTGAATTTTGATAACTCTTTAAATATTAAAAAAATATTTAAAATAATAAGTAAAAATCCTAGCGAATTTCTTTAGTCGCGCTCCTTGGGCCGGAGCGTTCTGACGTGTGCTCTACGCTCGATTTTCCTTCATACCGAAGTGAAAGTTGCTCTACTTCATTAAATTTAATATTTTTGTTAATTGATTATTTTTATCTTAGTTTTGTGCAAATATTCGTATTTTTAAACATTTGATTTCGATATGGAAAATAAACGAAAAAAATACGCGTGTAATTACTAGAAAAAAAATTATCTTCGAACATAAAGTTAATGAAACCAAATAGATTGCAAAGGTGATTGGCAACAATTTCTTTATTTTACGGGGTGTCAGTAAAGGGATGTATATTTCTTTAAAACTAAAGTAAGCTCATAAATTTTCTTATAATATAATTTTTTTGAAGTTCCAAAAATGTTTATTTTTCGTTTGAGAAATACGAAATATAATATAAACTTGTATTGAGAACTTGAACTTCCCAAGTTCATCCGGGGAAATCCCCATACGGGGAAAATGATTTGTTTACTCCAAAATTGATCCGAGGTATTTTAATTTTTTCTTCTAGTCATTTTCAACGTAGCGGCATGTTGTTTGATTATTAATTTTGTAACTTAAATACAGGATGTTGGTTTTATATTCTGATCTTACAGACGCGCTGACAAATTTAGTCCACCATTTCTAGTTTAGTCTAACTACAAAACTACCAAAAAACTCTAAGTACCAATATTAAAACGAATGGATTATCATCACATCATCAAAATTCAGTGGGGTTGAGAACTAAACAAACAGAAGTAACAGAGACGTGAAGAATAAAAAAAGAGGACGAAAACGATAATTCGTTGATGCTTTCCCTTTTCGACGTATTGTTAGGGTACATCACCAATCTGCAAAAAACAAAACTGATGATTCCCAATTGCTGATTAAAAATGAAAAACAAATAATCGACAACAGTGGTGAAAATTTGCTGATCACAATGAAACATCCTTCAGTGGTAGCAGATTTACTCATTTAAAATGTATCGGTGAACAGCGTAAAGGAGAGGAGGACAGGAAAACATTATGAATGTGGATGGTGGATTGTATACAGGGTGTAATCGATAAGTATGTGCAGGCGATTATGACGTTATTATTACAGGTATCAAAAAACTTAAAACTGATATCGAAATTACTTTACCTAATGAGCAAAATGACAATAATAAATAATATAATAAATATTATAGGACATTATTACACAAATCGACCTAGTCCCACAGTAAGCTCAATTAAGGCTTGTGTTGTGGGTACTAGGCGACGATAAATATAATATTTAATTTAATAAATACATATATAGATAATAACACCCAGACCCAAGAACAAATAATTGAGTTCATCACACAAATATTTGCCCTGACCGGGGATCGAACCCGGGACCGTCGGCTCAGTAGACAGTTACTTTACCACTGCGCCAACCACGTCGTCAATAATAACTTTTTAAAAGTATAACGAGAAATATCTAAAAAATTTACTTTATACACTCCCAAAAGGGAAAATGGGACTAGTAGAAGTTAAATGTCTAATTCCGGCAAAAGACATGAATGCGGAAGATGCGGTTAAAAAAAAATTTAATATTTGAAATACAATGCAAAAAATAACACTTTTGTCATAGATAAGAATCATGACTATTTTTTCCAAATTCAGGGACAACTAAACGTTGCAGAAGCAGAAGTCTGCTTATTTGCTGTTTGGACTGGAGTGAATCATTCGTTAAAAATAGAATATATAAAATAGAATATATAAAAAAGTATGTAACGTTTAGGCAAAATAAAATGATGGACCATTATTGGATTTTACATAAACTGCCTACTGTCAGAATTGATTGATTCGAGACTTCAGCATTCGATGCCCATCAAGGACCCATCCTATATCATTCAAGCGATTGAAAAAAAAGAGATAAATCCAGTGCAACCGATAAAGCATCAGAATGCTAGCAAAAGATTTATTAGGTTTATCAATATAAATCTATATATTATACATAATATAATAAATCTGTAGAAGACGCGAAGACTGACATCCGCGCGGACGGAGTCGCGGGCGGAAGCTAGTCATAAATAAATATCTTTTGTTTTCATTTGCGTATTTTTCTATTTTATAATTTTTTAACACAAACATTACATTTTTTTTATTAAATACAAAATTTGTTTATCCGTTTTATTAGTTAAACTGAACAACTTTCACTAAGAAACTTAGGTCGAAAAAAATGTATAGAGTTATGCATTTTGTATGGAAAGCTTATTTTTTTTATATTTCGTCCAAATTTCTTTGTAAAAGTTGATCAGTTATATAAACATGAAGTTGAAGATATCAATAGAAAGTATTCGCAAATTTTGTGTACTGATAAAAAAAATCACCCGGTGTAATTTTCACGAAAATTGTTTCAAATTGTCATTTTTGGTACTTATTACGAATATTAAATTATACGAATGATTTAATTTTTAAAAATTAAGTGGAGCAACTTTCCCTTAGTACATTTGTATTATTTACATATAGGATGACAGGATTCATTTGTTTGCACTACTAGACCAAGCCCTTAAATATATCTGTGATAGTTTCTAATAGATAACCTTGAATGCTTTTAAGTTTAATTAAAATATTATTAACGATTATCGCTGTCATAGTAAATTCACTGATATAGGTGTTGTTTTGCATCTCCGACTGCAATACGCCCATTGCAATGTCGATTTCATTTAACTTTTTGGTAACGCTTTTATGATGATTTTGCATAACTGATTCAATTCTTTTGATAAGATTAAATTCCGCTTCTACAACGGAAGTTTGATTTTTCCATAAACTAGCCATGTGCCGCTGATTTACTTTAATTAATTCGATATCTTTCTCGTACTGTTCGGCAAAGTTACTATCGAGTATTCCAAACAACTGATTAGCGACGTAACCTACACCGTTGATAAGGCCGCGCCGTCTGCGCGCGTGCCCGTCCAGACGCTGATCTAGCAACAATCTATTGTAATGTTGTAGCTCGGAGTACTCGTGATTTAATTGATACATGATACCTTCGCACTGTGAATGTTGTTTTATCTTAACACAGATGGTTTCTAAGTATTCTAAATACTTGCGAGACGCCATGTCGCCATGCCAATACGGGTTCATGTCGTAGTAAACAATGAGTCTCCAGTCATCTGTTATTAAATGCATTTTTGCAATGTCGTCGAAAAATAAACTTGTATTATTTTGTAGCGGAGTGATATTATATGAGGCGATTGTGTTTGTAAATAATGTCATAAAAAATAGAAGAATTGTTGTTGCGACGGTTGCAAAATTGTATTTTTGATTTCTCCTTCTCGTGGTTGTATGATTGTTTGATACTGTTTCTTCTTGATTGACGGGTAAAATTGATAACTTTATGATAGGTCTTTTGATATATCCATTTTTAGTTTTTAATGTGACCACACGCACGTAGCCATCACTACCAGGATGCAACTCCACCACTCGCCCTAAAGGCCATTTTCCTGCGGGAAGATTGCTGTCGTGAATGATTACAATGTCATTTAATTTGATATTATCTTTTGATTGTCTCCACTTGCTTCTCGTTGATAAATTTGTTAAATATTCATGTTGCCACCTCTTCCATATGTCTTGAAATATTTTTTGTGCTAAATGTAATCTTGTTCGTAGATCTCTCTCTGTTTCATATATTGATAATACTGGACCGCTGGCTAGAAAATGTGATGGTGTCAAATAATCGAGCTCCTCGGAGTCTTCTGTTAAAGCACTGAGTGGCCTTGAATTTAAGCAAGCCTCCAGCTGAGCTAGTATTGTACTATATTCTTCGTATGTTAATCGTTGCTCGCCAACCACCCTCTTAAGGTGAAATTTGAGACTTTTGACGGCTGCTTCACTAAGACCGCTCGCTGAAGGCCAAGATGGGGCATTAAAATGCCATGTTATGCCCATATCCGCCACCTCTGATTGAAATTGTGTGTTAAATATTTTGAGTATTTCATCGTATTCTTGCTGTAATATTTTATTTGCTCCTATGAAATTAGTGCCGTTATCACTGTAGATGTGACCAGGCTTACCCCTGCGAGCTGACATTCTACGCAGGGCTGATATAAAACTTGCACTTGATAAATCTGATACCAGTTCCAGGTGTACAGCCTTGGTGGCCATACAAGTAAATACTGCAATGTAACCTTTTGTTGTCTTGATACCTCTTCCAGCGTTTGATTTGATAAATACATGACCTGTATAGTCGACTCCCACGTTGTAGAAGGGTCTTGATGGGTTTACTCTAGCAGCTGGTAAATCTCCCATAATTTGATGATGCTTGGTGGGATTATGCCTCCTACATTTGATACATTGTCGTACTATCTTTTTAACAGCCCTATAACCACCCATAATCCAATATTTCTGCCTCAAATATGATGATGTTAGCCTAGCACCTCCATGATAAGTAGATTGGTGTGCTTCATTAATTAATAATTTCGAGAGACGACTGTTATTCGGTATGATGATAGGATTTTTCATGTCAGGGTCAAGGTAAGCATGTCGCAGCCTTCCCCCTACTCTGATGATTTGTTGTTGATCGATATAAGGATTTAATTCACACAATTTACTTTTCCTATGTATATTATTACCACTTCTTAAATCTGATATTTCCCTTTCAAATGATAACTGTTGAATATTTCTGATAATAAGCAATGTTGCACGTTTCAATTCCTCCACTGATAAATAACTTTGATATTTATTTTTGTTGTTGGTGAATCTACACATCCATGCAACAATTCGCACAGCCTTACGGAATGTGCTGTGTTTTGATAATATATCTAGTATGATAGAATTATTATGATGATTTGTTACCGCAGCGGTAACTTGTTTTGATACTTTCAACTCTTGATCTGTTGAATATATTGTGACCTTATTATTTTGATCACTAAATGTTGATAGCCACTTGGGGCCTTGCCACCACAAAGAATGATCCTTCAATTGTGATGCTGATAAACCTCGACTTGCACAGTCAGCAGGATTTTCTTCTGATTTGACATACCGCCAGCAATCTGGAGGCATGACCTTCGTTATTTGCTGCACTCTGTTTGCCACAAACGTTTTCCATCTAGCTGCATCTCCATTTAACCAACCTAAAACTACTGTACTGTCAACCCATCCATACATTTTGATATCATGATGCTTAAAATATTCCTTAACCTTATTCATTAATTTTGATAAAAGTAATGCTCCACTTAATTCTAATCTAGGTAATGTAACGACCTTGCTAGTGGGCACAAGTCTCGTTTTTCCAACCAATAATGTTATATGTGAATCTTCACCTTTATTTACACGGCAATATATAACACATGCATATGCTTTCATAGACGAGTCACAGAACCCATGTAACTCGATACTATCGCAATTACGGGTGTGAATCCAGCGTGGTAGTTTTATATCTTTGATCACGCTAATATCGTTTCTAACTTTGATCCATTCCTTATATATTTCTTCTGGTATTTGATCATCCCATCCTATATGCGCCGCCCATACTTGTTGAAAAATAATTTTTAATTTTGTTGATAACGGTGATAGCCATCCGATAGGGTCGAATAATTTTGATATGTCTGATAAAAGCATTCTTTTTGTTATTTTTGATGATTTCAAGGGTTCTAGTTGCGAATGAAATGTAAAAATATCTTCTTCGGGATTCCAGCCTAATCCTAGCGTTTTTGTTGTTTCTGATTGTTTAAAACTAAAATCACTAGAATTGATATTGGATTCTTTTATATTTTGTGATAATTCCGTAGTATTTGATTTCCACTTACGTAAGTTAAAGCCACTTGATTGCAATAACTTAATTAAATCGTTTTGTAATATCTTAGCTTCCTCTATGGAATGACAACCGTGTATGACGTCATCCATATAAAATGAGTTCTCCAAGACTTCAATTGCGGAGCTATGTAAGTAATTATTTCTCTCATCACTAGCCAGCTGTTTTAAGGTCATCATAGCTAGGAATGGAGCTGCTTTCGTACCATAAGTAACCGTCGTGAGTTGATATTCACGAATAGGTTCCGAAGTAGAGTCCCGCCATACTATTTTTAATAATTTCTGATCTTCCGGGTGTAGCCAAATTTGACGAAACATTTTTTCTATGTCCGCAGTAAAAGCAAATTGATATTGTCTCCATTTAATGATTAAAGACTGTAAATGTTGTTGAAGATTCGGACCTTTTTGCATAAGGTCATTTAAACTGTATCCTGAAGAAGTTTTGCATGATGCATTGAACACAACTCGAAATTTCGAATTTATGTCGCTATCTGTACGCACGCAATGATGAGTATTGAAACACTCTGGCTTAGACGTATTAGAGGCCGGTATCATATGACCCATTGAGTGATAATCTTGCATAAATAATTTATATTGTGTATGAATGTTATTGTTTTTGATAAATCTCTTTTCTAACGATTTAAATTGCGCTACAGCCTTGAATTTTGACTCTCCTAATTTTTCCGAATAATTGTTATGCATTGGAAGACGAACCTCGTAACGGCCATCTTCCCGCCTTGTTGTTGTATTTTTGTAGTAGTTGATACATTGTTGATCTTCGGTTGATAATTGCGACTCCTCAATGATATCCTCGATTTCCCAAAATTTTTGAATTTCTTCCAAATTATTGATGACGACGTTGCATTGTAAAGTTTTCACGCTACCTATCAAAATCCAACCCAACTGTGTGTTTTGTGCTATAGGCATATTATTATTACCTTTACAAATTCCTTCCATAACAATTAATGAATAAATATCTGCCCCTAATAGCAAGTCCACCGGGCGACTTATATTGAAGTCGGGATCGGCTAATTTGATATTGTTGATATACGGCCAAAATGGCTTCGAAAAAGTGCTATTAGGCAGGTTATTCACTAGGTTTTTCATGATATAATATGCTTCCGTTTCAAATTGAAAATGATTGTTAATTGATGCACATGTGATTGATATGACACCCTTGCAATTGCTCTCCTTGATACCGACACCTGATATTACACCACGGCATTGTTGTCGAGGTTGTCCTAAAATTTGAGCAGCGTGTTCTGTGATAAGTGAGGTTTGAGAACCTTGATCAATTAAAGCCCGCATTTTGATAAATGACCCGTCGTTTGCTTGTACTTTTAATATGGCTGTCGCTAAAAGAATCTCAGGTGTTTCACGTTGCATCGAAACGTGAGCATTCCTCTGCACCTGTTGCGGCTCATGTTTTTGATAACCCTGGCTTGCTATTTTCGAAGAACTAGGAATGGAAATCTCATACGCCTCGTGTATGATAGTATTATGCTTCCCATGGCATTTCAAACATCTTTTTTCAGAAAAACATGGTTTACCATTGTGTGAATAGAGGCAACTTTCGCATACACCCAATCTTGTAACCGTGCCGCGTCTTGTTGGCGGTGTCATATTCAAAAACTTATTACAGTAAAACAGACAATGCTCGTTGGTTTTGCAAAGTTCGCATTTATGATGTTTCTGCGAACTGATGGGAACTGATGGGTCTTCTTGTTTGCGATTTTGATGGGAATGGGAAATAAATTTATTGCTTGTGGGAAACGATGTCTTGATAAAATTTTTGTTTAATTTATAAAATGGTTGATATGAATTCTTGATCTCAGGTTTCTTTTTTAATGACTCTAATGATGTAAATTTGTTCTCCAGAAATGTTAAAAACTCTTTTAATGTTGCTAATTCTCGAGGCTGTTTTAAAGTATTGATATATGCGTTATGCGTCTCGGAGTCCAATTTCTGGGCGATTAAATGTACGATTAATGGATCCCACGATCCTACGTCGACACCTAAGTTTTTGATAGCGTTGATAGTTTCTATGGTCGTATCATGTATCCGTTTGATATGATTTAATGATGTTTGTTGAGCGACAGGTATATTCAATAAAATATCAATATGCGAACGGAAAATTAATGATTTGTTATTGTAGCGATTATTAAGTATATCCCAGCATATTAAATAATTATCCGAGGTTATTGGTAGATGCTGAATAAGCCTTTCAGCTTCTCCTCTAACTTTTGTTTTCAAGAATTGCATTTTTTGCGCCGATGATAATGATGGATTGTCGTGAATTGTTTCTTTAAATACATCTTTAAAAGAGCACCACTGATGATAATTACCACTAAATACTGGTATTTCTATATGTGGTGTAGATTGTTCCCTATGCGATATAGACCATAATTTTTTGTTAAGCGATTTGATGATATCGTTATATTTTTGTTCATATGATAAAAAGGTATTCTCGTATTCCGAGTTTCTACCCCCAAGCTCACTGTCCAACTCCCAATGGAGAGAGTCTATTAGAGACCAGCGCGACTGTATTGATTTTAATAAATGATCGAATTCCCACTTTTCGTTAACATCATCCAAAATGATATTTGATATTGTATGATCAAAAGCCTTAAAATAACTTATCTGTCTACGAATCATTTCGTCAGTTTTGCTACTTATTATTTGATCAGTTAGTACCTTAGAAGATGACTGAGATTGAGAGGTCCCTGGGACACCGAGAGGTTTAGCAGGTTGTAATAACGGTGTCTTAGGCCTTTCCTCTTTGCCTTGATTATAATTAGAAATTACTCCCCTGATATATTTATATCTATCTTGCGCTAACTCAAACTCATTATTTTCAAAATAACTATGAGATCTTATGACCTCGATATTACATAAAGCATTATGATTCTCTTGATATTCGTGCCAGTGTCTATCTAGCACATCCAACCTTCTTTTTATGTAATCGAAGGTTTTCCTTTCCGCGCCATCCTTTTTAAAATTACTATAAATGTTTTCGATGGTATTTGATAGTTGTTGTTGATTTTGAAGCAAATCTTCGGCGTTAGACATGATAAAAAATTTAAAGACTCACTGCTTGATACTAATCCTCACTTGTGAACACTAACACAACACTGATCACACACACAATATGTCCACACGCGAGGTCCAAGGCTGCGAAGGACCAAAAAGATAGTCCTTATGATGATTAAAATGATATTTATTTTTCGCTCGAAGAACCAAAAAGAGAGATGTATGGGCTGCTGATTGATATGATATGATATCCCATACACTCCTTTAGTTGATAAATTGATAGTTTGATAGTTTCTACTGATGATGTAAAACAAGTTATTGCCTTTGATCACTTTATTGTTGGTTGCTATAAACTAATGATGATAATATGATATTGATATATTTGATAGTTGATTGATAATGAGATTAATTGATATAGCGCGTACACCCCGAGCGCTTTACACGAGCCGCGAGCGCAGACCAACTGGGTGAAGATGTTCTTGTCACCATAATGAAATAGGATCGTGTAAAGCGCTGAGTCAGGATGTACGGCTAGCCCGTACAGTGAGTACTGTGAACGCGCCAGGTTAGTCAGCCTATATCAAGTGTATATTGTATATCATCGATCAAGACGTGTAACATGTACCTATATTAACAAAAAAAATATTTATTTGTTTGAATTATGGGACATACATATAGAATTCACACTGTTTCATAATAATTTTACAGTCCTCATAATCACAGTCCTTAATTTTTGGAAGCAAAAGCTAATTTACCTGAAAACAATATGAGCCATCAAGGGACGCCTGGCAGATATGAAACACCGTACACACTATTGACGTATATCTACCACCACGGCATACGTCGCCACTCCAGAAATTGATTTTATGTGCGCCTATTTTTCACATCAATACAATAATGTGTAGGCACATTTTAATTTAAAATTAAACAATGATACGAGGAACAGTAATATGATATTTACGCTGCAATGTAGTCATCGCTAACGGCGGGTTGCACGCGGTAGAGCGGCGCGGCGCGGTTCGGCACGGGGAGGTGCAGCACGCGGCGCAGCGCCGGCAGCGACACGCACGTCAGCCCCGCCGTGCTGCTCACCCACACGCAGGCACCTCTGAATCAGACAAAATTATTTTTTTATTTCTATTGCGTCTTGTTTATTCCTACCATTTTTGCGCATGTTTCTGCGTCATTTGTCACTAGAAAGTGATTACTTTCTTTCTAAGTCGTGGGTCTTTGTTCGCATTGTCCATTTGATTTATCCTATTGTACAATTGAATCGATCGTAGTTTACGTGGGGTGAGCGACGATCCCCAACACGGTCTCCGCGAGCGGGCAGAGGGCGGCGGGCGGCGTGCAGAGCGCGCGCACGGCGGACTCGGGCAGGTCCTGCGGCGGCGAGTCGGCGCGCTCCCGCCGCAGCCGCACGCGCTCGCGCAGCTCCTCGCGCACGCGGATGGGCGGCACGCGTAGCTGCGCCGGCACGCTCCAGCCGTGCAGCGCCCGCGCCTGCCCGCGCACCCCGCCCGGACACCCGCCCGCCGCTATCAGCATTCTCACTGACTGACTGCGATCATCCTGCCAACATGGTTTTCATGATGAGAGATGGTTGTCTAGTTTGTGTCGATACTCATACTACACAAAGACGACAACTATTGCATTTGTTAGGCATGCCATCTAGAGGACATGAATTAAATACATAATTAACTCGAAGAAGAATACATACTTTACAATAATTATAGGCATGACTTTATTTCGTTACTAAATTTGACTTTAGCAATGATAATGCAATTTTTCTTATTTTTCTAACTGCTCGCAGATGTCATGGCGTCGTACTGACGTCATGCCTAGGTAACATGTAATTATTGTCTCTATGCAGCGCAAAGAAAATAAACAAATTATTTAATTAATTCGTGTTAAAGAAATGCATTCCAAAGCTTATGAAACGTGGTGGTTTATTTATCTTTAAATTAAAAAAGCTAAAAGTTTATAAGACATGATGTGCAGTACTGCAGCACAGTATTACCATTATTTCCTACAGTAAGGAATCGCCTTTGATGTCGCGCGATGCCGCCGCCAGCGTAGGTAATTACGCTGCAACACGAAAATACGCTAGGGTTGCAACAAATGGGAAATAAAACAATTGTGATTATTAATATTATGATGAAATCTTTATTCATATGTACATTCAAAATAATTGCGATTATTAAATCTGATGTAATTATTTGTTCATAAATATATAATTACAGATATTGCACTGCTAAATATTATTTACGTGGACACTTTATTTTTGGATGTTCTTAATTGTATATTATAACATTTAACTAAGTAATGCATTCGCATTGGGATGTACAATCTGATTAGAAAATAATGAGGACAGCATATACATAGCTTTGATTTTAATTCAACAGATACAATTAATACAATCTTTCTGAAATATTGTTTCCTTCTGGGATTTCAATGTAGATTTACATCCGTAAACCGAACAGTTTGTGCGCGCCATAATAGAATATGTAATGTATAATAAAATTATTACACAAAAAATACGACTGCGTCATCCTTTCGCGCTAGGTAAAGCAAACTAAGCGTGTTTGCTTTACGCGGCCCGCGTCGCCCGACCCCCGCCAGTTCCCCTCCGTTTCTCTGCACAAGTACATTCGTCGCACTACTGTAGGAAATAATGGTAATACTGTGACTGCAGCGTGAATCCACATAAATAAGACTGCCCAACTAAGTTTTTGTTAATGTTTCATACAAGAAAATAAAAAGAAATTCTTTCATAAAGCTCGCGCGGATACACTCAAACGACGTAATTTGTTTAATATACACATTTTCCCTTAAAAACACTAAATCAATCATTTATAATATTATGATGATTGATCATTTATCGATTATTATATTTTAGTGTCGACATGTCTATTATTATGATATTATCATATTTTAATTGGTCCAAACTGATCCTCACCTTACGAAGGCAGCGAAAGTAAGCAGCTTGAGGCATATTGTCTTCGCACTCGCCTTCTTCCATATTTTCTTCTTCTACTGACGCATATTTTTCGTCAAGTTTAAAAGGAGCATCTGCAATAAGAATATGTCTAAAAATAATTTCAAGACTCATTGTAATAAGCCGATATGTTCCTCTAATACTAAAAATTACCATAAACTACTCACGTGATATTCGCGGCAGCTTCATTATAAATTCGTAGCAGAGGCATTACAACTCCAGCGTGTTCGGAGTACGTCTCCTGTGAGAAATAATAAAACGTGTGATATCAGTCGAAGAATATCATAACAAAAAAGTAGTCAAAATGTTATTATAACATGATAAGAAATACTTGCGCAGCGGCATTAAGCCACACTGTGGTGCACGCCTGGCCCGGCCCGAGCAGCTGCACGCGCAGCGTCAAGAAGCTGTCGTCGTCCATCCAGCAGCAGGACGTGCCCGCAGAGCAGGCGGCTCTACATATTATTTTTCCACGAAAATCGTCTAAGGAAAAGTATTTAATGTAAGACTTCACATTTATGTATATGCTACAGTCAAAACCCTGAACCACTCAATATCCTTATTGACGGTTATTAAGCCCTTATTGACTAAGGGCGTCGGTTAATATCCTTATTGACTGATTTTATCTGATAAAATCACTCAAAAAGGATATTAATCGACGCCCTTAGTCCATAACCTTATTAACTGATTTAAAGAGCAGACATTCAGTCAATATAGGTTTGAATAGATTTTAATTTTTGAAGTGAAACTTCTTTATCGGGGGTGGACAAAAATTTACTGTAACATTTTTGCGTTACGCCGTACGCGTGACATTTTTGCGTTACGCCGTACTCGTGACATTTCTGACTGTTTCGAGATTTGGTGCAAAATAAAATAGTGTGTAAATAAAATTAAACAATTGAGTAAAAGTATAATTTCATTTTTAGATAACACGTTGAGAAGTTCCCTGTATTGCCTTTAAATATATAACTTTACTCAATTGTTTAATTTTATTGATCTTTATTTATTCACTTTTTATATTTGCCTCTTAATTTACACGGATTTTTATTTTTACGGATTTTTTATCGATACACATTTTTAATATAGAATATTTTATTTTATGCTTTTTTTTTACTATTATTCATTTATTTTCCTTCATTAGTTCATTTAATTACATTTAATTTTACAAATTTTATTTACACACTATTTCTTTTCCACCAAATATTGAAACAGTCAGAAATTAATTACGCATATAAAGGTAAATTAGCTTGGAGAAATTTTTGCGTTTGTAGTAGTGTATGGTCAGCAAATAAAAAAAAACAACATTTTATTTTTAGTTTTTATTCAAGTATACAGGGTGTCCCACTATCGGTATACTAAGCGCGAAGGGATTTGTAGTTTAGCATACACTGATCACATAAAAAATACTTTAAAAAAAATTACGTTAAATTTTTTTTGCTACTGTTTTCCTAAAAATCCATGTTTTCTTCTCTAACTTCGTGCAGGCGGCATATACCGCCTCGCTAATGTGAGCATTTTGTCTATGAAAACATAATTTTAAAAGATAGCTCACGTGCGGGTGGCAGTTAGGCGGGTTGCTTATTATACTCGGATTTTTAATTAGGGCGTATTCAGAAAGAAAGCTTGAAACTTATAAGCGCTTATAAGCGCTTATCGGCGCTTATAAGCGCTGGTAACCCGCGCAGGAAAATATATGAACATGCGCTTATAAGCGCTGATAGGCGCCGACAAGTTTGTTGAAACTTGTTGAAACTTGTCGGCGCCTATCAGCGCTTATAAGCGCATGTTCATATATTTTCCTGCGCGGGTTACCAGCGCTTATAAGCGCCGATAAGCGCTTATAAGTTTCAAGCTTTCTTTCTGAATACGCCCTTAGATAAAGTAAACTGACAGCAGCTAATGTCACTTTGTAAAATAATGTTGCCACATTTAAAGTAATAGTGAGGAATTCAGTTCTCATTCAATCAGATGAATGAACAATGAGTGTGAATAGTTCATCATTTCAAACTATAAAATAACATTATTTCTAATTGTAATATATAAAGCTATATAAGATATAAGTTACTAGTATAATGTAATTATAATCATTTTTTTTATTTTTATTTTTACGATGTTTACGTTACTGTTTTCTTAATTTTTTCGTTAATTGTAACTAATTACGTTGTGTTTGTTGTCATTGTTGTGTTTATTTGGTGTTATATTGTTACACACTAAATATTCACTAGACGATCGATTCAATTTCATTCATTCCCGATTTTGAACCATTCACTTTGTGACAACTCTATTTTTATTTCATCAAAAACTGTCAACACAGAAAACGTCAGTTTACTTTATCTAATTAAAAATCCGAGTATAGGGGTGTACACATAGAGTTTTAAGAATTCATCTATTTGAAAAAAAATGCGTTTGAAATTTTTTAAGTATTTTTTACGTACTCAGCGTATGCAAAACTATAACCTCCTTTGAGCTTAGTATACCAACAGTGGGACACCCGGTATAATATTAGTATTATTAATATTTTATTAGTTCCAAACATTACAAGCAGTGCCGATTTTTACTTCAGTGAAGACGTGTATGAATTAGGTGTTCTCCGGCCAAAAATGTAAACCACGGTAAAAGTGAAACTGTTCGAACGGTTCCGAACACTGCTTTGTGTAGCGCATGTCGCGTGCCGGTCGGCTGCCGAGTAGGTATACCTACTCGGCAGCCGCGATACACGCGACATGCGCTACACAGACCAAAAAGTTTGAGACGATGTAATAAAAGTTTCACTTTAATAACAAACAATAACAACAATAACAAACAATAACAACAATCAACAAATACAAAATTTAACAATTAAACTACGTAATAATTATAATTTTCGAATGAATTAATGTGTGCTTTATGTTCTAACGGTACCAAGCGACTGACGCCGGAGAGGCACCTGCGGACAGCGTAAACTGGTTTATTCTGGTTTTGTGTGTGTTTCCACTTTCCACTATCAAGTGACGATTTATTTATTTGTTTTGTTTCGTAATTATTATGGTCAAATATTAATTACGAAACAAATTATTATGAACACGATATTTTATTGTTTCACGGTATTCGCCTTGTCATTGGCTCAAGGACGTAAAATTGAATGATATATTATTTTTTTTATAAAGTCAAAACCATTTTCTTTAAAACATAAATCAGAGTATTGCTAGGGATAAGTATAAAATTAAATAGTAATGTTAGGATATCGAAACATTTTTGTATAGGCTAGAACGATATAATGGAAACGCGCTCTAAGATCTGAGTAATATACACACCACTACATATGCAAAAATTTCTCGAGACTAATTTCACTGTACCTATTATATTTATATACGGTAGAACCCCGTTAAGTCGAACCTCGATAAGTTAAAAACCTCCAAATCTCGAAAAAATGTTTTGTTCCCTTCCCTTCAAAAACCAAAACCTCCATTACTTGAAATCTCTAGTCTCTACCCTCTGTATGTCGAACATAGCAACGTTTTATTTTATTTTACAACCTTTATAACTTGATCATTAGGAATTTATTACCTCTATTGTTCGAACAAAAATAAGTTACCGCCTTTAAGAACTTGCCGACAATGTAAGTACAGTATTGTTTCTTAGAAAACATTTTAGGAGTATACGATAATAAATCTATGACTCACGTAAACACGTGTTTGCATAATTGGTGTTTAATTATGATTTTGTGAATTCAAAATTTATAAGAATAAACCTCAAACTCTTTATGTCCAATCAAAATCCGCCTAAATCGAAATCCTTTATAAGTTGAAAACTCTATATTATAACTCGAATTTTTGGCGTCTCCCTTGGTCTTTTGAACTACCGCACGAGCGAAGCGAGCGAGTCGCGGCAGTGGCCGGCGTAAATATTCAAATAGGTAGCGAGGAGCGAAGCGACGAGCATCTTAGGTTAACTTTTGATTTTGAACTACCGCACGAGCCGAGCGAGCGAAGCGAGCGAGTTGCAGCAGCGGCTGGTGTAAATATTTAAATAGGTAGCGAGGAGCGAAGCGACGAGCGTGTTAGACTAACGTATTTCTGTAATATTGTATACAAGCTGGGTTTAGCGCGGTTTCACCTGCGTGGCTCCGCTCATGTTGGTCTTAGCGTGATAATATACAGGGTGTCCTAAAACTCATCGTCAAGCCAAAACGGGGCGACAGGATTGATTGTAACCATCATGAGAAAAATCTGAAAAAAAATCTATCCCATGCATTTTGAAAATTAAGGGCATTTAAGAAAAACCTATAAATTTTGTCAACCTGTAACTATTTTTCGGTTATTGTGGTTAATTTTTATTAGTTTTGTTTATTTAAACTTTGGAACCGTAACCCTAAATAAAATTTCTAGAATCACAGTCAAAAATAATGACACAATTGCCCCAAGTTTCCTTGAATTGAAGACTATTTGTTAAACTATGAATTTAAAATTTTCAAAATTTGTCGATTTTGACGGCCCCTCCTTTAAAAAAAATGTACTAGAGTGCCTTGGCAAGTGCCATTAAAAGTTGGCGCATTTAATCAGGATTGTAAAATAGTACAATACTTGTTGACTTTGGTAAAAATGACGTCACTATCTGTTTCGCTCACTCATGGCAAACATGTCCACTATCCATCTCTCTCATCATTTTGCCGTAAAACTAAGAACCTACCAAGAGTTTGTGCGAATAAAAAACATTTTAACTGAATAAAATGGGTTAGCAAAAATCGGGTTACTTGACGTTTTTATTTTTTCATTCATTTATTTTAGTATGAAACTAACAAGTACATATTGTACTATTTTACAATCCTGATTAAATGCGCCAACTTTTAGTGGCACTTGCCAAGGCACTCTAGTACATTTTTTTTAAAGGAGGGGCCGTCAAAGTCGACAAATTTTGAAAATTTTAAATTCATAGTTTAACAAGAAAGGAAGGTAAATAAATTTGCTCCCCTCGACCCTGGTGCCTAAAAAATAATATGACATAATTTAAAAGAAATTTTACGTAAAAAATTAACTAGGCATTTCTTTTTTATTTTTTAGCTCAGTTTAGTCATAAATTTTACTAACAGTTCTTTTAATTATTTATGGTAGTACGTGTTTACTCAATAAAAGTTAAGTAGTAAAGCTACTATACAGTCACTATTCCACACGGACGAAGTCGCGGGCACAGCTAGTCAGTTAATAAGGTTATTGACTAAGGGTGCCGGTCAATATCCTTATTAACTAATTTTATCAGATAATAAGGATATTGACTGGTTCAGGGTGTAACATATAAATTGACATGACTTTTGTATTTGTAGGGATTCGGCGAATAATATACATATTATTATGTTTGTTAAATAAACTCGCGCCACTCTGCGCTCGCCCCGCCGCTCCCCTGCTTCTTCGCGCCCAATTCTAATTCTAAAATAGTGTGCAAGTTCGTACCGACGTCGAACACTAGAACTTCCCAGCGGTCAGCCAGCAGCATCGCGCCGGCGGCCAGCAGGCGCGGCGCGCGCGGGGCCCACTGCACGCTGCACGCCTCGCGCCACTCAGCGCTCGCCAAGCCACTCCAGTGCTCGCGCCAATGCCCCGTCTCTCCCGCCCTACTGCGCGCCCAAATCTAAACAAAAATTTAAATCTTATCTTATATCGGTACACACTATAAAACGAAGTTGCTTGCTGCTTTCCGTTCATTGTCCCTATGTATGCTCAGATCTTTAAAATTACTCAACGGATTCTGTTGCAGTATTTTTAATAGATAGAGCAATTCTCGAGGAAAGATAAGGAAGTGTATAATTTGTTTAGTTTATGACTTCTACCGATAGTTGTCCGTCTTCGGCTAGAACAGCGAGGCGTGTGTCGCTGGAGTTGAGGGCCATGTGCACGAGCGGGGCGCCGGCAGCGGGCGCAAGGCTCTCGCTGCGTCCCCACCGGGCCATTGACAGCATACCCTCGTAGACCCAGTTCCATGACGCCCATGATTCTGAAATATAAATTTGAATACGCGCTATTGATATGGATTTTTTTTCATTATTCATTATTATCCAAATAGTAATATAATAACAAAAATATTGAAGCAGGGAAAGCGTCAGTTTACATGATTGGGGTATCAGATTTTTTTTGTTCTAAATTATAATATTATTTCACACTTCACAGGTGGCCCCATATAAATTAAATTGGATTGTGAACTATGGAGAGTATATCAAGAAAATCTTTAAAATTAGGTCGTCGATGTAGCGCTAACAATAATAATTATGTTATTTTATTTTTAGCTTTTCAGTGCCATTTTTGACGTCTCCAAATTTCGGGTTTAGGTCGTTTTCCAAATTTCGGGTTTAATAAGAATAGATTACGCTTCGTGCAATCAGGTCGAGCATCGGGCGGGACAAGTGTGTCGCGGTTAGCGCGCGCGGTATCGGCGATTGCGCGCAGGAGGCGCGGCCCGGCGCGCGGAAGCAGCGCGCGGCGCCACAGCGGGCCCGCACGGGCCACGCGCCGCCACGCGCGACACACGCCGCCGCAGCGCAGCAGCTCGCGCGGCGCCAGCCTCTCGAACACACAATCCAAAGCAACGCGAGTGCACCCGGCCTCGCCCTGCCAGGGGTTGTCGGCGAGCTTTGATCTATCCGCGAACATTGTGTAACAGATGAGAGACGATCCGAGCGGTCGCTTTCTGACACTGTTCTTATTGCGTACGCGCGGACGAGAGCGCACGCGTGTGGCGCTGATCTATTTTGGTCGCGGTGCCGGTTCACGTTTCTCGCGTATAAAATACGGCGATATCGACAATTTTTTATATACTCACTTAGCATTCTTGAGAAATAAAATCGATGATCAATTTCTTTTTCAATTATACATATATTATTTGGTGAACATTCGAAAGGAAAAAAAATGTGTGCGTGTACTAGAGTACACACGTAAGAAGTGAAACTTCTTTATGACCTTATTTTTCAAAAAAATAATTTACTATCTACAGTAATATTATAAAGAGGAAAACTTTGTTTGTTTGTTTGTTTGATTGATTGTAATGAATAGGCTCATAAACTACTGGACCGATTTTAAAAATTCTTTCACCATTCGAAAGCTACATTATCCACGAGTAATATAGGCTATATATTATCACGCTAAGACCAACAGGAGCATAGCCACGCGGGTGAAACCGCGCGGCACAGCTTGTATACAATATTACAGAAATACGTTAGTCTAACACGCTCGTCGTTTCGCTCCTTGCTACCTATTTAAATATTTACACCAGCCGCTGCTGCAACTCGCTCGCTTCGCTCGCTCGGCTCGTGCGGTAGTTCAAAAATCAAAAGTTAACCTAAGATGCTCGTCGCTTTGCTCCTCGCTACCTATTTAAATATTTACACCGGCCGCTACTGCAACTCGCTCGCTTCGCTCGCTCGGCTCGTGCGGTAGTTCAAAAGTTAACCTAAGATGCTCGTCGCTTCGCTCCTCGCTACCTATTTGAATATTTACGCCGGCCACTGCCGCGACTCGCTCGCTTCGCTCGCTCAGCTCGTGCGGTAGTTCAAAAGACCAAGGGAGACGCCAAAAAATTCGAGTTATATAGAGTTTTCAACTTATAAAGGATTTCGACTTAGGCGGATTTTGATTGGACATAAAGAGTTTGAGGTTTATTCTTATAAATATTGAATTCACAAAATCATAATTGAACACCAATCAAGCAAACACGTGTTAACGTGAGTCATAGATTTATTATCGTATACTCCTAAAATGTTTTCTAAGAAACAATACTGTACTTACATTGTCGGCAAGTTCTTAAAGGCGGTAACTTATTTTTGTTCGAACAATAGAGGTAATAAATATAAATTCCTAATGTCGAAATCTCGAAACAGTCAGAAATTAATGACGCACATAGTATATACATATTATGACAGAGGTTAAGCTTAAATAACTTGAAAAATAAATAACATGATCTCGCCCACGTGTTGGTGTTTTAAAAAATTCAATCAAAAACTGAGGTTAACTTTAAATACAATTTTAGAAAAATAAATACCACAATCAACATTCAAGTATTAGAAAAAATTGATACCATAATTCCACCCACGTGTTAGTGTATTGAAAAATACAATCAAAAAGTGAGGTTAATCATAAATAACTTAGAAAAATAAATACCATTATTACACCTAAGTATTAGAAAAATAGATGTAATTACTTATTTACTTTTTTTAGAAATTCACTGGAATTAGAATTAAAACAAACCCTTTGATTTTGCTGATCACTTTAATATAACATGTATAATGTATATAGTCACGAGTACGGCGTAACGCAAAAATGTCACGAGTACGGCGTAACGCAAAAATGTCACGCGCGCGGCGTAACGCAAAAATGTTACACAAAATTTTTGTCCACCCCCGATAAAGAAGTTTCACTTCAAAAATTACTTAAGTGATATGTTTAGTATTTTATCATTTTGCAATTATATTCATATAGTAACCTACATTGAAAAATAAAAATGAGTACCTAAGTCTATCAAGTATGGTAAAAAATAAGAGTGACTGCAAACAGTAGGGTAATTTTAAAATTGGATATTTTATTAATTACTGCATTACAATGTAGTGCTCTAATTAGTAGTGACTAGATGGCTTATTAGTTTATTACAATAAGTACCTACAAGTGGTGGGATTACATTATATAAGGTTTGAATATTACATAATATATCATTTCATTGTCACATTTTTATCGTTAATTTTGTTAAAATATAAACAATTTTTTTATTCCAAATACTTGATTTTACTTTTAAAATATTATTTATTACTATTATGCGTAATAGCGTAACTCGTAAAGTAATAATAACATTTTTTTTAAACAACGTCGTAAGTAACATTACGTAATAAGTGTTAACGCGAAGAAATATTATCTAAGAACGTGCAACGCAACGATGTTATAATATACAGGGTGTCCCAAGAATACTAAATAATAAGGTAAGCACACAAAAAAAATCAAGCATCTAGCGCAATAAATCACGCCACTAAATAAAAATCTCATCGTACTGTCATAACTCCGAAAATACGAAAAATTGCAACCCTCTCAATCGGATAGCCCTCTAGGTCTTCAGTATACCTATACTTCTTGGGATACCCTGTATTGTATAACAAGAGTCAGGCGGGGCCGGGAGGGGGGGGGAGGTTCGGCTACATGGCGGCGAGCTCCTTCTTGACGGCCTGCATATAGTCAGCAGTGGCCTCGGCGAGGTCGCGGTCGCCAGCCGCCGGGTCGAAGTCAGACACGGACGCGGCCGGGCTGCCCTCCTCCGCCTGCCGCAGCTTCAGCCGGATCTCCCGCATGCGCGCCTCCAGGATGCGCTCACGCTTTGCTTCGCGCTCGAATATCTGTACCGACACGTTATACTTCACGTTATGAATAATACACAATACATTTTATAACTATGGATGCAATAAATTGCACTATTAAGAAATACAGGGTGTACCAAAAAGTAGTGATGAACGGAAGCTGAGAGGTAGAGGACCTAGAGGGCTATCCGAATCACCCCCATGTATGTTATGCGATTTTTCGTATTTTCGGAGTTATGACGTTTTTTTCAATTTTTCACCTATCGCCGAGTACGATGATATTTTCACTCGTGCTGACGTCAATGATTGCGGAAGATGCTTGATTTTTTTTTGTGTGCTAAGCTGAAAGATAGGCCAATTCAGTATGGTAACATTTACTATCGTTAGATCTTTGAATGGAATAAAAAAAAGAATTAAATGGCAAGAAAGATAAAATTACCCAGTATGTTCACCACTTCAAGGGCCCGTAAAAAAATAAAATCACATAAAAAAAGTTTTCCGTTTGACTTTTAAAAACTTGCTCTATCTATCAGATAGCTACCCTGAAAATTTCATTTTATTATTCAGAAGGCTTCAATCGAAAAATTTAAATCTAAATGTGGTAAGTGCAAAAATTGAATTAACATTATGATCATTAAAACCAATAAATAGGTGTTTAATTACCAGAAATTTTTAAAATAACCCCGCTGTTGCTCAATGCAAGTGCGACATCACCGTAAAAAGTTGTCTTTTAAATGTCTGAATGCCCTTTTATCATTTTTAATGGTTTCTTCTGCTACTATGAATTTCCGGGTTATTTCGTCCAAATTGTGGCAGTCTCTCGCCTTGTAGTATACCCACGGAAAAAAATCAATAGGGTTTATGTCCGGAGACCGTGCAGGCCAGGCTAAAGGGCAAAGATACCCTGAAAGATGGATTGATCGTTGCAGCCTGCGCATGCGCCGGTGACGCCTGCCTTAAAGCCTGGCCTCTACGGTCCCTCGACCTAAACCCCATTGATTTGTTTCAATGGGAATACTAAAAAGACCTCGGCTACTTGAGAGAATGCCACAATTTGGACGAAATAACCCGGAAATTCATAGTAGCAGAAGAAACCATTAAAAATGATAAAAGGGCATTCAGACATTTAAAAGACAACTTTTTACGGTGATGTCGCACTTGCATTGAGCAACAGCGGGGTTATTTTAAAAATTTCTGGTAATTAAACACCTATTTATTGGTTTTAATGATCATAATGTTAATTCAATTTTTGCACTTACCACATTTAGATTTAAATTTTTCGATTGAAGCCTTCTGAATAATAAAATGAAATTTTCAGGGTAGCTATCTGATAGATAGAGCAAGTTTTTAAAAGTCAAACGGAAAACTTTTTTTATGTGATTTTATTTTTTTACGGGCCCTTGAAGTGGTGAACATACTGGGTAATTTTATCTTTCTTGCCATTTAATTCTTTTTTTTATTCCATTCAAAGATCTAACGATAGTAAATGTTACCATACTGAATTGGCCTATCTTTCAGCTTAGCACACAAAAAAAATCAAGCATCTTGCGCAATCATTGACGTCAGCATGAGTGAAAATATCATCGTACTCGGCGATAGGTGAAAAATTGAAAAAAAACGTCATAACTCCGAAAATACGAAAAATCGCATAACATACATGGGGGTGATTCGGATAGCCCTCTAGGTCCTCTACCTCTCAGCTTCCGTTCATCACTACTTTTTGGTACACCCTGTATATTATTATAATATGGCTGAGGTAGTGGGACAGTAGGGAAGGGAACTTACAGCAGTGAGCAGGACTTTATCGTTTTTGTCCGAGTGCGCCATGTTCTGTGACAACTCTGTCATGTAGATGTTGCCCTTTCGGCTGCCGCAAGCCGCAAGAGTACCCTTCATACATACGACAAAAATAAAATTCAACGTATATATAACGTACCTACACACAATAAATTTTTAGACAATAATATTTTATAAGAAATTAAAATTTAAATTGTGACGCCACATTATCATCAGTAACTATTATTTTTTTTAAAGCGCTTGACGAGAATCCACGGTTAGTATTCGATTTGCCTGTAATAGTGCTTTTATTATTAAACAATAATAGTGCCGATTTTAAACATTTTCTTCTCCATTTGAATTTTTTCTTATTCTGATAATTTGGAGACTGAATATGTTAGCATTATAGGAAGAGCGCGCTTACCCCCTCGTGCATGCGCACGCGCAGCAGCGGCTCCTCGCACACCTGCATGGTGAGCACGGGCTCGTGCTGCCGCCGCAGCAGGTCCCACGTCGCCAGCAGCCCGTTCCACTGTGTCACCAGCATCAGTGATAATCTAACGTTTTAACCGTTGTAAGTATGATTATCCAAACATACAACAACTATAAACGGATAAATTAAATTGTCTCCATCAGCTACTTATGCAATTCTTTTCAGATCTGACATTCATAGAAAAGTTCAAAGTATACTGAGTTCTTATAAAAACTTATAACCTAGTAGGGCTCCAAGTGGCTGCGGTGATCTTGTGGCGGTGAGGAGGAGACCAAACAACGGCGGACTCGCGGCAGTCCTCGCTCCACACGCGCACCGTCCAGTCGCCCACCGTTAGAAAGTTTTTCAGGAAGTTTGGGTTGCGCTCCAAGGACCACACGGGGCCAAGATGGGCTTCGAACTAAAAACAAAGAATTCGATAAAGTGCAGAAACTAATATAAAACAGATGATCACTCTTTGCGTTGATTGTATTGTAAGTTGTGATAGTATAAAATATAAATGTTAATACAATAATTGTAAGCGTTACCTTTGCTGGTAATTTTTCCATTGGCGTTTTCCCTTTTCGATTTCCGCCTATCACAAAGCCGTTTTCAGTTCCGACCATAAAACGCGTGGGGATGGTCGGCTCGTATTCGAGTGTGCTAACTCCATTAGAGTTGGCCATCGATTGGACGTCAAAGGAAGATTTTACAACGTCTATTATCATTTCTTCAGTTGGCTCGCTCATGTTGCGAATATCCCACCACTTGCAGGCGCCGTCCGGGCCGGACGAGAAGAACTCCTGCCCAGACTTGGAATTAATGAAGAGGACATTGCGGACCAGCTCGCGATGTGCCACATGGGGCGCGCACTTGACGCTGGCGTCGCCGTCGTGTCGCCTGTCCCACACTCCCACTTGACCATTTATTAGTCCTCCGGCGAGCATATTTCGATCGCGCGGGTTAAATTGCAAGTCTAGGAGCGGGCACGTCGGAGTGAATATAACTTCAGGGTTATTAGCGTTCTCGATGTCCCAAATATAGGACACGACAGAGGAACGCGGGTTGCGATTGAAATCGACATCACAGTAGGTGACAGCAAAACGCTGGCCCCCATCCGGCTGCCAGCTGATGGAGCTGACGGGACGCGGGCCGCTCGCGTCGCGGTACACGTTCACCGTGCGGCAGCTGTTGCGCTCCACGGCCGGCAGCGACGGCATCTCCGCGTAGTACGTGCGATACATATCGATAGCATTATTTTGCATCACGTAGTGGTCCATTCCCTGCCAATGTTTTTATATTTTAAATATTTATTTCTTATGATATAAAGACGGAATTTATGCAATACTGAATGAAAAAAAGTATTAAGTATACAAAATTATAACTAACAGGTGCTAATGACATGACGCAATGGATGTAGTTGTCATCTTTTTCAATTTTTCTTCGATATCGCTGAGTAGCCTCGGGATCCACAACATTAACGTCTTTCGGCCAACCCCCTTCCGCATGGTTTGCACCCGTAGTAGTATATTCTGCCCTGCAATCGGAAACAACTCGATAAATAGAATAACGATCGTTCGAACCACTGTTTGATAAATCGGGAATATCTTTTCGGGCGACCCCAGTCGAGTCTCGTACCGTATGGTGTTGATGTAATGCTCGGAGAAGCAGGGCGTGTTTTGCGTGGGCTGGTGCACGGGGTTGCGCAGGATGTACTGCTTGTGCTCCGCCACGTTGGTACCGATGGTGTCGCACATCTCGGGGCCTTGCTCGCAGAACAGCGGCTGCCGCCCGAAGTCACAACGCCGTTTCGTGTATGCGTACGCTATTTCCATGATTTTTTTACACAATAAAGCTAAAATAAAGATATTATGTAGATTTTATTTATTAGAAAGAAAAATAAAAAAGTATCACTTGATCGTTGATAAATTTAACACAAAATATTGACAGATCATAATTTGTCATGACAAGTACAATCTTTCAGAAGTTAAAAATACCTGTGAAAAATACTGTGTAAAAATATTAAAAAAAAAAATTGTTTTTATACTCCTTGGAGACGACAAATCAACAATATTATATAATACTAGCAATGCCCTGCGGTTTCGCCCGCATAGATAGCGATATCGTGACAGTGAAAAGTCTACTATAGGTTTAATTTTTAATCACATGAAAATCACCTTTACCCCGTCCCGCACTACGTCTGCTCATTGTATTAAACACTTTTAAAAATTCGTTATATCTTTTGAATGGAATTTCAAATTTTGTATATTTAAAAAGTATTTTGCTGGTATTGAAACAATCTATAATAAAACATCATTTAATTGGATAAGGATTAACATATATGTATGTATGGATAACATGGTTTGATTACTGTCGGCACTTCTATTTACTTTGAAAACGTAAAAAAGTTGTTGTAGTAACATAACTACTGAAGATGGACATATGGTATCGCGGACTTTCTTGTAGATATTGATCCATTCTATAATACTTTAGAACAATTTTTTGTTCTATCTTCAATAGATTCCGCAGCGCACGCGATGACAGAAGTTTTATTGAGGAATTTTTTACACCTTGGGTTACATTATTGCATTTTTGGTAAGGATCTCTAATTTTTTTGAAAATGCAATATAGCCTATGTTGCTCAGTAAAGATGCAGCTTTCTAATGGTGAAAGAATTTTTGAAATCGGTCCAGTAGTTTATGCGTGAAAACCATACATAATTACAAACCTTTCCTCTTTATAATATTATAGTATATAGTATAGATTTAAATAATTTGGAAAATCCAAAAGTGCACGCCTCATAATTTTTTTTTAATAAATATTTATTAATTATTATTTTTGTTTATTTAATAACAATTAAACCACATCGAATCAGACCCTGAAAAATGAAAGGGTTCTATTCCTGAGCATACTCAAGCGTAAGAGAAAAAAAAAGACTCGATTAGTAAAGTATTTCGGTCGCTATCGTGTTAACAAGAAAAAGGATCCGCACATACAGACACACGGACGTCCAAGACAGAACTTTTTTAAACTGTTTTTTAACTAGTTTAAATAACAAAAATGACATCAAAAATATCATGAACGTTAAAAATAGTGTTTTTTCTTAATATGTGTGTGTATGTTTTATCTTACAAGTGCAATGTATGATACATAAAGACATTTTAAGTTTGAAAAATCAGATGTTTTGCGCGAAGTGACAGTAGTACCCACCTCAACGCTTCGCTTATGAGGCGTGCAATTATTAAAGTATGCATAATTCAAACTCAAACATTTACTTATTCTATGAGACTTCTTCTAGCACTTTTGAATCATCATAACGTGATCATAACCTATTTTTAACATTTACCACCGATTCGAAAAGCTTGCCGGAGAAAAACCGGCAAGAAACTCTTTTAAAATGATGATTCAATTATGATATTCCTAGTCTACATCCTAAAAGAACTTAAATATTATATTCGATAGTTTCTATAAGGTTTCTATTTTTATTTTTTATGATTGCGTCAAGGATTGCGTACATGATCACAGGATGATCACAGGAATTACATTGTTTATGTTAAAGTCAAAAATACGTCAATAAAATGAAGCATTGACAAAGCTAGAACGAGGCTGTCTTTTAGGAGAAATTGGTCGTGTAAAATATACATTATGCTGACCATGAACACAGGTAACAGGCTGTACAGGCGCGCAATGTGAAGGAACCACGACACGATGGTCGCGGACCAGTTCCCAATGTTCAAGCTGGCGACTCTGCTGGCGCGACAGCTCAGCTCTCCTATAGCCGCCAGAATTAAGGTTATTATACTTATGCTTCAATTGGGTATCTAGTTTACATGTTTTGGTTCACAGACGTGCTGTAGCCTGTATTATAATTGTTTCGGTAGCTCATTATTTGTTATTAATCAATAATGTATCCCCTATAATAATAAAAAAAAAATATGTGAACTAGTTATTTTTTGGTGTGATGAATATGTGTGTCATTTAATTGAAAGAAGTTCGATATAGTTGATGTGGTACTTGTTACAAATACGATAAGATCGGGGCTACGACGGGTGGGTCGGTATCGAGATGACGGTGTGTGTGCGCTGCAGACGCTCGCCAAGACGCATCCGCGCTTCGGCACGCAGGTGTGCGTGCGCGTGGCGGAGCTGTTCCGGCGCGGTGAGTGGGCGGCGCGCGCGTGGTCGCTGCGGCTGGCCGGCACGCGCCTGCGCCCGGGGCCGCGTGCGCCGCTGCCGCGCCAGCGGGCAATCGACCTCGGCGGCGACCTCATCGGTGCTTATTCAACATTATGTATACTAATGTTATTACTCACACAAAAGTGAAGTAATATTATAATAGCTGGTAGGTACCAATAAATGCAGACAAATTGTAGAAAAGTTTTGTATAATGAGCGAAATGGAAATATAAATATTATACTATTTTTTAAAGCTTTCCTAATCTTTTCGTTTTAGGCGAAATAGTTATATTTACTATGGGATCACTAATCATAATATTTGAGGTGAATCGACAAGCTGCTATCAAGGAAGTTAAGGTAATAATTCGTTTACTTAGTCTTTAAGTTAAGCACTTTGTATGGTGGGACTATTAGGGTGCTTTTTTTTATTTATTCAATGTACAGTTGTAAAGAATTGAACCGATCTAAGTCACTTAAAAAAATATTATGTTTGGTAGTGGATACAATTCGTGATAAAAATTAATTTGCTTGCATGTATTAGGCTCTTGATGTGAAATCTGAATGGTTGGCTGTTAAGCTGTCTCTTGAGGAATTGCAAAGAGAGGTGGCACTCCAGCAGCAAGATATCGATAGACTTCATCGTGTGCTTTTGGACCTCACAGCTTCGCCTCCCAATCCCGCTCCTACTCCACACACTCCATCTGGGTCAAGCGTGTCACGCAGATCAAATGTTCACCCACCGCATATTCCGAAAGTTCCCCACAGTTTGCACAAGTCTCTTATCCCCGTCAGCCCGCATATTCCGGACGGTGCGCACGCTTCACCTGTACCGCGTCTACAAAATAAATCTCAAAACACTCGTTAGCAACCTCAAGTGCCACCACCACGCGTACCGCATGTTCCACATTCACACACACATCATTCATCACCACGCGACTCGCGTAACTCGCACACACCGCACAAATCGCATGATCTGCACGACGCACACACTCTGCAGGCACCACATGTTCCACAAACTCCGCAAATCCCGCCCACCTTATCTCAAAAAAAAATAGAAACCAATAAAAATTTGACGAACGAACTGCGGCGCGCGGCGCCGCACCGCAACGCACAGCGCGTTGCACTCCGCGGTCGCACGGCCCGCCGCCAGCGCTTGATGTTAATCATCAAGATGGATTGACTTGCGAGCTGCGGTCGGTATAAATATCAATCACTGTCTACTAAATTGAATTTGCGTCTTTATTATTTATTTATTAAGATTTATTATAAGTTATAACTACTTATGTCAAAATTATTGCGCCAATTTATTGAAAAAATATATAAAGTATAGTGTAGTCTCTCTGTTGTTTTTTATTACTTACTTTATTAATACATAACAATAATTAATGTAAAGGATAGATTTATAATTGATGAAATTCACTTTTGGGTAATTTCACCACTCTAAAAATAATAAGTATATTATATACTCTAACACCACAAAATTGATCCTACACTTTTTTTACGAAGCACTATGAATAATAATTGGCAGACAGTTTTAAGACTCCACACACGAACTTAATTTACAGAAACAGCGCCCATAAGTATTCGCCTAAATATACCTCATATTTCAAGGGGATGCTCTTAGCTCTCTTTGGTTTTGTTTAGCATTAGGTATATCCGCTTTCTAATTAATAAGGATAATGTAGGTTTCCGTTTAAAGTACAACAATAATCAATTCATACTTACACATTTAATGTACATGGATGACATAAAATTATACGCCTCCAATTTAGCTGAAATCAACAAATTAGCAGATATAACGCAAGTTTTCTCTTCCGACTTACAGATGAATTTCGGTATTGATAAAATAATATTATGTAAGATACAGAGTGTTTAAAGAGGTAAATTAGAATCGAATTCATACACTTTACATAATGACGAAGTTTTCCAGCCAGATGACAACCAAATAGGATATAAATATCTAGGCTTCTACCAAAATCAAAATATTCTCCATAAACAGGTTAAAATCGAAATTGAAAAATGCTTTAGAGCTAGGTTACTTAATCTTATATTAAAATTCTCGTGTCACAATGTTAGTCTGCATACTCCTCCGAAACGGGTGGACCGATTCTCATGAAATTTTCTGTGCATATCGGGTAAGTCTGAGAATCGGCCAACATCTATTTTTCATATGTACCACGGGCGAAGCCGGGGCGGACCGCTAGTACTTACATAAAATACTGAATACACATCTTAACGCTAAAAAATATTGTCAAAGCTATTAACTCCTTTGCTATAACTATCTTCACTTACTCTTTCGGAACAATTCTCGGAACTGGTCTCAAACACAATTTAAAAACTTCAACGAATTATAAATACTTTAAGCACTAAATACCGGAAACACCTTCCAAGATCTGCAATAGAACGTCTGACGCTACCTACAGCCGAAGGAGGACGGGGTATTATCGATATACAAAACCTGCTTCGTAAAATTATTATTAACTAGCTTACCGCCCGCGGCTTCGCCCGCTTTGTCTAAAACCTAATTAATTATATACTTAAACCTTCCTCTTGAATCACTCTATCTATTAAAAAAACCGCATCAAAATCCGTTGCGTAGTTTTAAAGATTTAAAGCATACAAAGGGACATTGGGAAATAGGGACAGAGAAAGCGACTTTGTTTTATACTATGTAGTGATGATTTACGTTCATACTTTCACAATAAAACCTTAGATTCCGTTCTGCACAAAGCTATCTCTCACACCGACAAAAAACTTACACCCCTAAATCTATCAGACAGAAGTAACAAAAAAAATGAAAAAAATTGAAATCCACAAGAGAAAATAGATGCATAGCTACCGAAATCTCTACATGGCAGACAACGACGCGATTTTGTTAGGGTTTTTTTCAAGAAAATTGCAATTTAATTTGTCACCTGTGTGAAGACCCCGGCAGCCCGGCAGGCAAGGGTTACGGCAGGTCCTTCAGTCCCCTGCAGGGACCCGGGGCGCCGATATTGAGATGGATTGGATCCTAATCATATTTTCCGATTGCTGAATGTTTTTGAGGAAATAAGCCGTTGTGTGCAAATTTTTTGGTATAGATTGAAATCTACGTACATATACAGGGTGTAATCGTTAAGTGTGCACAGGCGATTTTTCCGTAAGTATTACAGATAACAAAAAACTTTAAACTGATATCGAAAGTACTTAACCTAATGAGTAAAATGGCCGTAATAAATTTTTAAAAATAAATCGAGAAATAAATTTTTTTTTTTTTGATGATAAGATAAGATAAGATAAGATAAGATAAGATAGCCTTTTATTTCAGATCAAACTTAAGTCTAATACATACATATAATGAAAATGAAACAATTGCAAAAACTAACAAACTATTCACTATTTTAATTATTTTAATATTTGGTGTTTCTTTATTTTCTGAAGATCTGTTTGCCAATCGGCAAAGGCCTCCTCCAACCGTTTCCATTCCGATCTGTCCTGAGCTACTCTATTCCACATAACCCCTGCCACTTGTCTGATATCATCATCCCATCTTTTCAGCGGTCTGCCCCTCTTCCTTTTTCCATCTCTAGGATACCATCTTGTCACTCTTTTACTCCACTTGTCCTGGTCTCTTATCATATGTCCCGCCCACCTCCATTTGAGTCTTTTGATTTTAGTAACTACGTCTATGCTCTTAGTTTTATTCCTGATGTCATGGTTCTTCATTCTGTCGGATTTCCTAGCATTCAACATACTTCTTTCCATGGCGTGTTGACAGATAGCGAGCTTGCTTGTTGTTTCCTGAGTGAGAGCCCATGATTGACAGCCATACATAAGGATTGGTAATATGCAGGTGTTGAATAATTTACCTTTAGTGCTTATGGGAAAGTTTTTATCTTTCATTATTTCTTTTAAGGCCCAGTATCTTTTCCAGCCGCTTGTGATTCTTCTCTGGACTTCTTTGTACATAGGTTCTTTTTGAGTTATGATCTGTCCTAGATAGATGAAGTCGTCGGTGTAGTTTATTTCGGTGTTCTCTAATTGTATCATGTTCTTGTTTCCGTTTGTCATCAGTCTAGTCTTCGCCGGATTCAATTTCAACCCTACTTTTTCGCTTTCTATTGCAAGTTCTTTTAACATTATGCTTAGGCTCCCTGACGTTTTGGCGAATAGCACAATGTCGTCGGCGAATCTTAAGTGCGTCAGCGATGCTCCATCCACCATGATCCCGTGATGTTCCCAGTTAAGCTTTCTGAAGATTGATTCTAATACGGCAGAAAAGAGTTTTGGGGATAGGGGGTCTCCTTGTCTTACACCTTTTTCAATTTTGAATGGAATACCTTTCTTTTCAAGTTGAATCCTCGCTGTGCCTTTACTATAAACGTTTTGTAGGAGCCGAATGTATTTGTGATCAATTCCTTGTTCCACTAGAGCTTCCCATATTTTCACATGCAGGAGAGAGTCGAATGCTTTGCTATAGTCTATGAACGCAATATAATAAGTGAGTTGATATTCGTTGTACTTTTCCAAAACTTGACGCACTACGTGAATATGATCTATAACTGAAAAGTTCTTTCGAAATCCTGCCTGCTCGATAGGTTGCTGTTCATCTAACCTTTTTTCGATTCGTTTTAGAATTATCTTAGCAAAAATCTTGTAGATGTTGGACATAAGACTAATTGGACGATAGTTCCCTATGTCGTGTTTATCTCCTTTCTTATATAGCAGGGTGATATTAGTAGTTGTCCACTGATGCGGAATAATTTCGGTTTGTATGATGTTGTTAAACATGTCTGTCAAAATGGGTATTAAAATTACCTTGCTCTTTCTTAGAATTTCGTTCTGTATTCCATCAGGTCCCGGTGCTTTATCTTCCTTTTGCGTATCAATTGCTGCATTAACTTCGGATTGCAAGATAGCAGGAACATCTGAAGGTTCTTCTAATTTAACTTCACCTTGTGTAACATTGCATTCATAAAGTTGCTTATAATAAGATGTTGCTTCTCCTAATATGTCTGTTCTACGATGATTCCACTTATCCCTTTTGCTTTTTACTTTAACGATCCAGTCCAGAGAATTGGATAATTCTTTATAGGCCTTTTTTACTCCACCTGTTTTCGCTATATACTTTTCAAATGCTTCCATTCTTATTTTCCTTCTATCCTTCCTTATGTTGGTTCTAATTTCTTTGCTAATTTTTGTGATATGTTTTCTTCTGTCCTGTATATTTCTTGTGCTGATTAGATGGTTTCTTTCTTGTAGCAGTTTCATAGTACTTGTTGATAGCCACTTTTTAGGTTCTTGTTTAGTTTTTGTAATTGATTGTAACTGGTTTGTAATAATGCTTTCTATGAAGTTATACTTTTCTTGTGTTCCCAATTCTATTGTGTCGCGTGTATAGTTTCCGAATTTATTATTTAGAGCGGCTGTTATTTGTTCCACTTGCTGTAATCCAAGTTTTACTTTTAATAGGTTTAGTTTTGGTCTCGGCCTTTTGGGTTGCACTATTTCTAATTCAGCTCTGATTAGTCTATGGTTAGTATTAAAATTTAGTTTATTAATAACGTTGAAGTTGGTGAAGTTGTTTTTCTTGTTGGTTAATATAAAATCTATTTCGTTTTTTGTGTTACCGTCAGGCGAAATCCACGTCCACATCTTTTTCTTATGTTTTTTATATATAGTATTTAATATAGTGAGGTTGTTTTCGAATGCAAAATTTATTATTTTCTCTCCATTCCTGCTTCTGGGTTTACTGCTGTAAGTAAATGGTCCTAGCACCATATTTACTCCTATTCGTCTTTCACCGATTTGGCCATTGTAATCTCCCATAACTATTAAGTTTTTATGGGCGTGTTCTTGAATAGCTTTATTTAGATCTTGGTAAAATGTATTTATAGTGTCTAGATTAGATTGTTCGGTAGGCGAATATATTTGAAAAATAGACCAGGGATCTCTGTAGCCTGGAAGTTTTAGATTCATCACTGCAATGCGTTCCGTAATACCTATAAACCCTTCTACGTACTTGGTTATGTGTTTTTTTAGAATAAATCCAACCCCATACTGACCTGGGGTTTCCCCTTTATGGTAGAACATGTAGTCCCGATGATCAACAATGTTTTCACCCAATCTTCTTACTTCGCTCAGGCCAACAATGTCCCATTTGATTCGTTCTAGCGCGTACATTAATTCGGTGAGATTTTCATCATTTTTCAAAGTGAGTACATTGAGGGCTGCAATATATATTTTTGTATCGAAATGTGGTTCTAAGTTTGTGAGATTTATTGTTGGAGGGTGTTGGTCTCTTTCCCCCACGAGGACCAGTCGGCTTGGGGGAGAAAAGTTGTTTGTCGTTTTTTCGTAAGTAGTTGCTTCAGTTAGTTTGTTTTTCCGTTTGCCAGTTCTTAATTGCTATTGCTTTTTCGTTGTAGATAAGTTAGAAAGAGAGTTTGACCTGGATCGCATAGTATCAAATGCATTGGATCTGTTTGACTTGATTGAGGACAGAGTCTGTTGCTTTTTTGGTTGATTCTTATAAGACGGTGAAGCAGAAGTTTCTCTTTTCCTTTTCTCCTGGATGTTGGTGTTCTCTTTTACTATTAGTTTATCGTGTTTCAAATATGCTATATTTCCCTTCTTCCTTTCTTCAATTAGATCTGCTTGCAATGCCTTTCTCTTTTCTAACACTTCTTTTGAATAATCCTCAGTGACATAGATTTTCTTTAAGTTTCTTTTATTTTTCATAATTTCTACCTTTTTCCAATTGCTAGTGAACGAACAAAGTGTTGGCCTTGGTTTATCGCTGTCTACCTTTTTACTTCCTATTCGGTGAATTTTTTTAATTTCATTTTCTTCTATGTTAATTTGCAGTTCACTTTTAAAAATTTCTTGTAAATTTTTTAATAGTTGTACCGATGATGTTTCCTTTTCTTCTAATCCAAAAACTACAATATTATTATATCTCTCTCCTCTTTTTAAATATTCAATCTCTTTTTCCAGTTTTTCCACTTTGATTTTCAGATTTTTGTTTTCAGCCACAATAGGAATTAATTTTTCATCCATTCTGTCCATAATACTTTTTGTAATAGATTCTTTGAGTTCAGCATTTTGGTTCTGCATCTCAGTTTTCATTTTGTCAAACAACATTTGAAATTGGCCTTCCATTTTTGCGTAAAAGGAACGTAGCAAATATTTCCTGGTTGGCAACACTGATACTTGTCACTTCAAATGACGTTTGATGTCAAATGTCAATTGTCAGTGGTAAATGTCGTTTGATATAAATAATTGTTATTCTAACCTGTAGGATTATGTTGCGCTTCGTATTTTCAGTAGGATCGAGTAATCACGCGATATTTATTATTGATAACACTTCACACTGTTTATGTTGAACTTTGGAAACGAAGTTGTTAACCATGGAGTGCTGTAACTATTTTATATCTTTAATTTATTCTGGAGCTCGTGAATATGTTGTTGACAGTTTTAGTACCGGAAACGGGCTTTTTTTGATGATAATAATTACTTATTGATGATAAATAATTTAATGTTTGTATTATATGTGTGTTGCTTATTAAAACACACGGATGGCGGTTCAAAGACTAAAGACTTTTTTATTCATATTAAACCACAGAGCAGATACAGATACAACAAAATAAAGATTATAAATGTACTAGATATTTTGATATTAATTCTAACATCTCCACTTATCAAAATAATCTAAACATTCTGCAGAAAACTTATTAAACTATATAAAAAAAAAATCTTTTATTTATTACATAGTCTGCTATTAAACAATGCTTTGAATACCTAGTTTCTTAATAAAATAATTATGTTTTATTCTATTTAATCCCTTTGTTAGAAGGTCCGCTGGCATTTCACTTGTTGGAATGTAAACTATCTTAATGAGATTACCAGCAACAGCCTCTCTGACAAAATGATGCCGCACATCAATGTGCTTTGTTCTTTTATGAAACAATGGGTTCTCAGTCAACTTCTGAGCGCCTTGGTTATCGTTATATAATGTGATGACATAGTCAAAACCATTTACAATAATTTCAGAAAACAAGTTTTTTAAATAAATCGCCTCTTTACAGGCTTCTGCTATCGCCATATATTCTGCCTCAGTACTTGATAAGGCTACAGTACATTGTTTTTTACATTCATATGATATAACAGTTCCAGAGAATTTAAAGTAAAAACCTGTATAGGATTTCCTATCTAGAGTGTTTGAGGCCCAATCTGCATCAACAAAACCTTCCAATCTACAATTATCTTTGCTAAACATAAGCCCATATGATTTAGTTTTACATAAATACCTTAGGATACGTTTTGCATGCTTCCAATGTGTATAGGAATAACAATTATTGAATTGGCTCAAATAGCTCACACTGTAGGAAATGTCTGGACGAGTTAAAACACTTAAGTACATCAGGCTGCCTATTAGTTGTTGATATGGATATTGTTTACAAATTTCTACACTTTTTTCTAATTTTAGGTTACCTTCAATGGGAGTATCAACAACTTTACAATTTGTCATATTAAACTTACTTAAAATATGATCTACAAATTTTTCTTGATCTAAGGAAATACAGCCATTTTCATACATCTTTACTCTCATACCTAAACACTGCTTTACTTGCCCCAGGTCCTTAATTTTAAATTTTGACATTAGATTAGTTTTCAATTCCTTAACCATATTACTACTGTTTGAAAAAATGAAAAAATCATCTACAAAAATTGCTACTATAACCTGCTCCTTTTTACATTTTTTCGTATACAAACATGGTTCTAACTTAGATTTAACAAAATTTAACTTTAATAAACAATCATTTATTCTATCGTTCCATGCCCTGGCTGATTGTTTAAGACCATAAATTGCTCGATTGAGTTTGAGAACACAATTTTCTTTACAATCCAAATTGGGTGGAGCTTGCATGTATACATTTTCATGTAAATAACCATTTAGGAATGCTGTTATTACATCTAAGTGAGTAATTTGAAAGTTAAGTTTAACACTTAAAGCGAATAAGAGTCTTAATGTAGAGTAACGAAGCACTGGTGAGTATGTTTCATAATAGTCCACACCCTCTCTTTGGGTGAAACCTTTCGCAACTAGTCTTGCTCTATAGCGCACACTATTATCACTTTTATACTTTCTTTTGAACACCCACTTACACTGCACTATTCTATCAGCTTCACTCCTGTCTACAAATGTCCATGCTTTATTATCGTCGAAAGACTGCAACTCTTCCTTCATAGCCTTGCACCATTCTTCCTTTTCTGGACCGGACATCGCTTCTTCATATGTAAGACTGTCATCATGCATATCCAAACATTCTGTAACACATGCATTACTGTACCCATACCTCACTGTTGGCTTTCTCTCACGCTGGCTCCTTCTTTCAGAGTTCGATCTTTCTGCTTCAAAAGTTTCCTCATTTGACAGGCTGTCGCAGAATTCTTCTGAAGTTGATGAATCCAAGGTATGATCTGGTACGTACGTGGTATCCATTGGATCTACAATGGTCTCTAGACTGGTTGTTGAGCTACTGTTGTCATCTATTTCACTCTGGCTATCTTCTTCTCCCTTTTTCTCTTCTACCAAAGCATCTACGGTGTCCTGCTTTCTACTAGTCTCCATTATGATAACATCTCTGCTGGTCGTTATTTTCTTCGTCCTCGGGTTATATAACCTATATCCTTTGGTATTTTCTGCAAATCCGAGAAGAATATATTTCTCAGCTTTCTTGTCCCATTTTGTTCTATTTATTTTGGGAACATGAACCATTGCAGGGCTTCCAAACACTCTGATATGGTCAAGATTTGGTTTTCTTCCACACCATAGCTCGTATGGAGTTTTTTGCAAACCGGAGGCTAATGTTCTATTTCGCAAATATACAGCAGTGTTGACTGCCTCTGCCCAAAATTTCTTTTCCATCTTTGCATCAAATAGAAGACATCGAGCTCTTTCTACTACGGTCCTATTTAACCGCTCACATAACCCGTTCTGTTCTGGTGTATGAGGGTTAGTTTTTTGATGCACTATTCCTTCTTTATCCAAGAAACTTTCAAACTCTGTGGAACAAAACTCCCCACCATTGTCAGTTCTTAGTATCTTAATGCTTTTCTGTGTCTGTTTCTCTACTAAAGCTTTGTAAACCTTGAAGTATTTAAAGGCTTCATTTTTCGCTTTTAGAAAATATACAAAGGCCATTCTGCTGTAGTCATCTACAAAAAGGAGAAAATACCTTGACTTTCCTTCTGAAATTGTCTCCATTGGACCGCACACATCTGCGTGCACCACCTCCAACACACTGTCACATCTGGAACCACTGTGTGTAAATGGCAATCTCGCCAACTTCCCTTCACAACATGTGATACACTGGGACTTGTCAATTCCAGCCTTTTCTGGGAAAGAGACCCCCTCCACAGCGCCATTTTTCATACTGTTCAAATCCTTACTGTTTATATGGCCTAACCGCCTGTGCCATAACATGCTGGTTGCTGTTTCTGCTTTTCCTGCTAACAGACAATCCTGTTTTGTGTCTAATCTGTACACTCCATTCACGAGACGCGCTATTGCAACAACCACTTTGTTGTGATTTAATATTTTGCAAATATCTCCTTGGAAAATAACTAGATTTCCATTTCTTATAAGTTCACTCACTGATAAGAGATTTGTAGTAAGTTTAGGAATGCACAAGACGTTTTTAACAGTAATATTGAATTCTGAACCGTCCACCACCGTTGTTATCTGTGTATTTCCAGAACATAGTACCGGTACTGTTGTCTTATTCGCCACAACAATGTTTTTTATAGCATTGTTATATGACACATCTTGCAAACGTTTTTCATCAGTAATCATATGAACACTGGCACCAGAATCAATGTACCAATCTGTATTTTTGTAACTCGAGTTCATGAAGAATACGCTGAATACTGCACTTTCTTTTGTTTTATCTAATTTACATTGGTTTTTATAATGGCCAATCTTTTTGCACTTATAACAGCGAATTGTTTTTGTTTTGACAGATTTCGAAGGTGGCGTCGCTGACGTTTCTGTAGTGTTGCTATATTTCTTATTGCGCTGCTGCCAACCTCTCGATAAAAAAGCACTGTCATTTCCATTACTATCTACTTCAGAACTCATATCCAATAATTTAGATTTAATGACGTCGGTACTAACTGCCATGCCGGAATGTTCGATTGCCATTATCATTGGGGAAAATTTCTCAGTCAATCCCGCCAATAATAAGCAGCCAACCCACTCATCTGTAATGTGAAACCCTGTGCCTTGCAATTTTTGCGCTGTATCCACAATCTGGGTTACATAACTTGTCATGGATTCACTATCTTCTAGTCGTATTGATATTAGGTGCCTTAACAAATTGATTTTTCTTTGAAAACCGGAGTCATCGAAGAGTATTTTTAGACGTTTCCACACATCCTGAGCAGTTTTCTCATCTTTGATATGGACATACAAGCTTGAATCGATCGTCATGATTAATTTCGCTTTTGTCTTTTTGTTGTCTGCATCCGATGCATCTGCAGCCGGATTCTTTGTAATGTCCGTGCCTTCCAATAAGAGAAAATGCTCCGCGGCGAAAGCCCACTCGTCATAGTTTTCGCGACCCTTGAGCTTCGGTACGTTGACCAAATAGCTACCGGCCATTTTGTTGCGTAGCACAAGCCACACCCGATCTTCACAACGACGTATAATACAGTTCCACGATAGTTTTTTATCACGAATCCAATCAAACACAATACTGAGCGTGTCTTTGTCTTTTTTACGAACTTCTATGGCGAAAATACACTTTTTAAACGAGAATCTAAGGGACTGGGCCCATAACCTATTAAAACACACGGATGGCGGTTCAAAGACTAAAGACTTTTTTATTCATATTAAACCACAGAGCAGATACAGATACAACAAAATACAGATTATAAATGTACTAGATATTTTGATATTAATTCTAACATTGCTAAATGCCTATATTGTGTAAAATCTCATGCTCTGGTGTATTTGTGTTATGTTGACAATAAACGTTTATTTATTTATTTATTTATTTATTTAAATATCAAAAAAATTATCTTTAAACCCTCCCATACATTAAGTATGAAATATTCAGAATATCCCGTATCGTATACATTTAATATGAAAGATTTTAGCTTTCTTTTTCTTTTTTGGTTTTCTGCTTTAATTACTTCGCAAATTTGAAGTGGCATTTTCCCCGCTTTTTCCGGAAATTTTCACACATTTTCCGGATATTTTCCGGGGATTTTCCGAGCATTTTCTCGACATTTTCCAGGCTTTTTCCGGACATTTCCACGCATTTTCCGGACATTTCCCTGGCATTTTCCGGTTATTGTCCGGGATTTTCCAGGCATTTTCCGGGGATTTTCCGAGAATTTCCCGGGGATTTTCCGGATGTTTCCCAGACTTTTCCGGACATTTCCCTGGCATTTTCCGGGGATTTTCCACGCATTTCCCAGACATTTTCCGGACATTTCTCAGGCATTTTCCGGGGATTTTCCAGGCATTTTCCGGACATTTTCACGCATTTTCCGTCTATTTTCCGGATATTTTCCGGACATTTTCACGCATTTTCCGGATATTATCCTGGCATTTTCCAGGGATTTTTCACGGTTTTTCCGGAAATTTCCACGCATTTTCCGAGCATTTCCCAGGCATTTTCCGGTTATTTTCCGGGAATTTCCCAGGCTTTTTCCGGGTATTTTCCGAGCATTTACGGGGATTTTCCGGTTTTTTTCCAGACATTTTTTGGACATTTCCCTGACATTTTCCGGGGATTTTCCAGACATTTTCCGGGGATTTTCCGAGCATTTCCCGGGGATTTTCCAGACATTTACAGGCTATGTCAGGGAAATGTCCGGAAAATGCATGGAAAATTCCCGGAAAATATCCGGAAAATGCCTGGAAAATTCCCGGAAAATGTCTGAGAAATGTCCGGAAAATGCATGGGAAATGCGTGGAAAATTCCCGGAAAATGCCAGGGAAATGTCCGGAAAATGTCTGGGCAACATCCGGAAAATCCCCGGGAAATGCTCGGAAAATCCCCGGAAAATGCCTGGGAAATTCCCGTAAAATGTCTGGAAATGTCCGGAAAAAGCGTGGAAAATGCCTGGAAAATGCCCGGAAAATGCTCGGAAAATCCCCGGAAAATGCGTGAAAATGTCCGGAAAAAGCGTGGAAAATGCCACTTCAAATTTGCGAAGTAATTAAAGCAGAAAACCAAAAAAGAAAAAGAAAGCTAAAAATCTTTCATATTAAATGTATACGGGATATTCATATTTTATACTTAATGTATGGGAGGGTTTAAAGATAATTTTTTTGATATTTCTCGATTTATTTTTAAAAATTTATTACGGCCATTTTACTCATTAGGTTAAGTACTTTCGATATCAGTTTAAAGTTTTTTGTTATCTGTAATACTTACGGAAAAATCGCCTGTGCACACTTAACGATTACACCCTGTATAGTTGGAAATAGGTAATTTAGGGATAGTAGGGACAGTTATATGGGGAAAATATTTAAAATCAAATTAATTACTTAATTGAATACAAAATTGATTGTTTATTAATAATTATACACATACTATTTTTAACCGACTTCAAAAAGGAGGAGGTTATCAATTCGGCCGGTATATATATATTTTTTTAAATGTATGTACACCGATTACGCCGAGGTTTCTGAACCGATTTACGTAATTCTTTTTTTTTATGCAGAATGGTGTCGAATTGGTCCCATAAAAATTTTATTCGGATAGGCCCACTAGTTTTTATTTTATGAGCGTTTTTGCCTGATCTCGATCACTTAATTGAAATCTAGCAAGTAACTATGATTCACTTACCAGTAACCGATTGAGCTGAAATTTTGTATACGTATGTAAATTAGATAGCGATGAAACTTTATCATGACATAGAACTGATTTGATGATGGAAGGTAGCCATTGGAACTCGGTAATATATTGAATTAACCTTATCGAGTTTGGGCTCGTTTGATTCGTGTTGAAAAATACACTAAAAAGTATTATATAAAAAGTTGGTTGTTTTTAACGTTAAAAACAACCGACTTCAGAAACGGAAAAGTAAAAAAATAAAAGTATTTATTATCAATTGCATTGTTTGTTTTAGTAGATTTTTATGATATAAGTTCCAAAGTTTATTTCACAAACATTATTTTTTTCTTTCTTTCAAAGCTTGTTATTATGTGCTCTACATCCTTCAAAATAATAGAGATTTGTCGCATATCGCGTCCTTAATTTTTGTTTTAGTAGAAATATATGTGAAACTCGTATTTTATGTTGTAGTAAATTCAGTAATTGTCGGGGAGTGAGTATGGCGAGCGTGATGCATGGGCCGATATATAACAGCGTCGTGTGTCGCGGGAAGAAGCTAAATTTATCTGTTGCGCAAACACTACATTTGAGACGCTGCCAACTGCTGCCGCGGGCCGCGGCTCCCACCGGCCGCAGCTGAACGGTCCTCTCATCATCCATTCGCAAATCTGGAAACAGCGTTTGCTAATGAGAATGAGTCTATGTATAGGTATAATATTATCTTATATATAAAATTCTCGTGTCACAATGTTAGTCTGCATACTCCTCCGAAACGGGTGGACCGATTCTCATGAAATTTTCTGTGCATATCGGGTAAGTCTGAGAATCGGCCAACATCTATTTTTCATATGTACCACGGGCGAAGCCGGGGCGGACCGCTAGTAATTATATAATAAGTCACTAATAAGTAATAACTGATGTCGCATGTCAATGATATTTTCTGGAGATCCTGTCTCAGTCGGACATAAACGCATTCATAATATCATTTCTGCTAAGTTTCAATTTCCATTGAAAATCTAAGCCGCTAAAACAACTGTGGAAAGATAAAAGAGAGACCACAATCAAATGAAAAAATCAAATGAAGGATAGCAGGGCGCGTCAATCAATTATAAACATACAACATACAAATAAACATTTTTTCTTTCTTTCTTCTTTCTTTCTTCTTTCAATTCTAATGCAATGCAACATTTCCCAACAAATTGTACGAAGTTACGATTTTTATGAATTTGGTTAAAGCCAGAGCGGGGGTGAGGCGGCGGCGGTGCGGTGCGGGGGGGAGGGGCGGGAGGAGAGGCAGCTACAACTCCTGTACATTAATATTTCCTGCGATCTGTTTGTCTTTCGACTAATTTGCATTTATATTGAATCGACCGCGACTTTTTTGTTACTCTCATCGCGGATTACAGATTTTGTTCTTCAGAGTTAACTTTTATATTTATTTAAACAAATAATGGACAGTTTATAAACACGTTCAGCAAACGACCATAATATGATTAAAATACATGGTTTTGTTATAGGAATTTTTTTCCCATATCAAAAGCAAGCAAGCAAGTCGTCTTACTTCGATCGATTCGCGAAACAGTAATCTTCATTCATACATAACATTCTTATAAAGATGTTCCACTAATTTTCCGTGCAAAAATAAATTATGCTTCACGATCTTTTATAGTTTATATCGCCTCTGACTGATTCGACTATGAAATAAACTACTAGGTACCCGATTTCCGGTCTGAAAGGTATTAGTTTAATTATTACTTTTTCACTATAGAATAAGTATGAGAATTTTTCTTGCTTTAAACATTAAAATTCAAAGCAATACCCAGTCATGCACGAATTCTAAAATCAATTGGTCGTGGAAGTTAGAAATGCATATTTTATTATGTGCTTACTAACGTTAATATTTTATTCAAATAAACCGTATGGCGTATATACTCTATTTTATTGTATAAAACACTTAATAGAATTTCGATGTCGAGAGAAGATATTTTGAAATGAGAACCGAAATTTAAATACATCACAATTGTAATCATTTAACTCCAAAATCAAGTTGGAGAAGTTATATATTATCAGCTGTCATCCGCTCTCCATTTTCTACAAAGTAACACTTTTATTGGAGCAGGACAAATTATTCATCTTCATATTTATTTGGTGTACCTACTTTTTCTATACCTATTATTGTGTTGTATCGATTAAGTATAATATTCAAACATACCAACGTTTCGAAATGTGCGACAATTTCTTCTATTTATAATAATAGGATTATATAGGATCAAACGCACATAATACAATATATTATATATACACTCATTACACACTAGTCACTACATCACCAGGTTGTGAAGCGGTTACGACATCTATAGATATCGAAACCAGGAACCTCTTAACAAGTTCAAATCGTGTCCAACTGATGATGACACTGCCTTCGTCATTATATTTTTCCCTTGATTTTCCTGGATTAGGCAATATTTTATTTATATCCTGTCCGACAAATAATTCCCTCATACGCGAGACCCGTGTCCCAGCAGTGGGATCATAATGGGCTGATGATGATCAATCAATAAAATAATGAAGTAATTAAAAGAGTTAAAATTAAAATTTTTCTGATACATTAATATTTTAAAAGAAAAGTGTAATCTTTTACTGTGCAAAAATAGCACTCGTGGGAAATGCGCAATAAATCATTGTTCTTTAATTCTGGAGTAAAGTCGGTGCTTGTTCTGAAGTGGCGCTGAAGGGGAATGCAATAAATTGTTAAGAAATCAGACCGCGAGAGCGAGCGCGGGGTTGAGGGGCGAGCGGTGCGGGGGGCGGGGAGTGGCTAGCGGGAGGGGGGAGGACGGAAAAATGTGAACAATTAAGGACATTAGAGGCGCTCGACCGACACTTGTCGGGATTGCACAATCTCCAGCTGCGTTTAGATTAATCCATCGATCTACCATGATTCCCTTCACGTTATTGTAACTCATTTTTTTATTTCAGCATGGAACGCAACACAGTAGCATTACATTACTATTTGATCGGTCGGTGTGGTTGAGGTACGTGCCCCGGTGCGAGCTGACCCAGTCTGTGCCGAAGCGTGCTCCACTCCCACATTTAACATACTTGGCACTTGCATTAGCAATGCAATAACATAAAACAGTGTAGGTGAAGTGGTTGATATTTTTAATTTCAGGTCATAAAATTTGCCATAAAACTGCTATTTAACCTATAATTAGTTCTATGATATTTCAAAGTCAAAGAAAATATGAAATTGCAAAGAATATTGAATTAAGTTGAAAAATTAAACGATTAGATTCTCAAAACCGCGACACCAAGAGCATCGAGACACAGAACGACTGAAACGATGAAGTTAATTTTTTGTTTGACGGAACTAAAAGCGCGCCCAAAATGTGGCCGCGATAGGGGCTTCAAGGGGCTGTTGTGGCGATGACACACAAAGGACCTGCAGCCTTTGTGCTCGCTCGCGCAATAAGCTGCACTTTCGGCTTTTTCACGAGCGGAATAAAAGTAACACAATTGAGAGATTAAACGAAACTGCTCGTTGCGACGTCATTGAAGCTGAGATTACAAAGCTGTTACACGAAAATGAGTCATTACGGGAGTGATACGGACGGCGCGGGCGAGGTCGCGAGTGTGCTGGGTGGGAACCAGATATGGTTAGCGGAGTATTCTTACTGTTATAGCCATTAAGTTATTCATTTCCTGCGTCGCCATATGAGAAGTTTTGGTTTGAAAAAGCTTAAAACACTCTTCATTAAAATTCAATATGTATCTACATTATTAAGGGTGCTATAACAGTTTTTTAACAAAAACCGCTATTTTACGGTACAATTTTAACTCAAAGCACATACACGTGAGAACAAAGTAATATCTTAATTTAAAGATAATATATTCAGTTCTACGATCATCTTATAAAAATTGTACGACGTCATACAAAATTGTCACGGAAATACGATTTTCCCAGCACAATGATCGCATAAAATGCAAAAAAATAGGGTCTAAACCGGTACACTTTTAAGAAAATTAAAAGCCTAATCTATCTTCTTACCTATAAATTATTGAGGGATATATAGTCCTTTATAGATTGTGATAATTTTTTTGTATCTAAATCAAAATTTTATTTCAATTATAAGCTAAATTAAAAATACTTGTCGATTTCTTCATACATTTTGCTCTCGCGGGTCGTCAGACCGCGCTCAGAAGCGCTCTTGGAAGGACGGGTGTATCGCTCCTCGTCCCAAAAATAAAAACGAATTAGAAAAAGATTATTGTGCGTATACTGTCGTTTTCGTGATTTGAAATATTTGATACTTTATAAGAGTAAACTGTATAAGTTTCATATTCCAGTTATTTGTAATTTAAAATTATGTTTTAAAAATTATGTTGACTGAGATCCTCTTTTTTTATGGGTTGTTGAACGGATTGGTGGGGTAAAGCAATTTGACAAAACTTAAATCCAAAATGGCGCCGACGCAAATTTGCCATCTTTTCGTCATGGGTGTCATTTTCATGGTTTTTGGGGTAGCTATTAACCAATATGAGGTCAAAAATAAAATCCAAGATGGCGCCGACGAAAATTTTACATCTTTCCGTCATGGGTGTCATTTTCATGGTTTTTGGGGTGGATATTACGCAATATGAGGTCAGAACTAAAATCCAAGATGGCGCCGGTGAAAATTTGACATCTTTTCGTCATGGGTGTCATTTTCATGGTTTTTGGGGTAGCTATTAACTAATATGAGGTCAAAACTAAAATCCAAGATGGCGCCGACGAAAATTTTACATCTTTTCGTCATGGGTGTCATTTTCATGGTTTTTGGGGTAGCTATTAACCAATATGAGGTCAAAAATAAAATCCAAGATGGCGCCGACGAAAATTTTACATCTTTCCGTGATGGGTGTCATTTTCATGATTTTTGGGGTGGATATTACGCAATATGAGGTCAGAACTAAAATCCAAGATGGCGCCGGTGAAAATTTGACATCTTTTCGTCATGGGTGTCATTTTCATGGTTTTTGGGGTAGCTATTAACCAATATGAGGTCAAAAATAAAATCCAAGATGGCGCTGACGAAAATTTTACATCTTTTCGTCATGGGTGTCATTTTCATGGTTTTTGGGGTAGCTATTAACCAATATGAGGTCAAAAATAAAATCCAAGATGGCGCCGACGAAAATCTGTTATTTTATTTTAGTTTACTTCTTTATTATTAAGAAAATTACACCTATGACGAAAAGATGTCAAATTTTCGTCGGCGCCATCTTGGATTTTGGTTTTAACCTCATATTCGTTAATAGCTACCCCAAAAACCATGAAAATGACACCCATCACGAAAAAAGTCAAATTTTCGTCGGCGCCATCTTGGATTTTGGTTTTAACCTCATATTCGTTAATAGCTACCCCAAAAACCATGAAAATGACACCCATCACGAAAAAAGACAAATTTTCGTCGGCGCCATCTTGGATTTTAGTTTTGACCTCATATTTGTTAAGAGCTACTCCAAAAACTACCCACACTTGCAAATGTGTTTGCTACGTAGGAAAAGTTCAGATTTAAGAGTATCCTAGGTAATGTGTTATGTGACGAATACCTATAATTTATTTCATTCCGACTATTTTTCGGAATAACATAGGTACATTTACTAAGAATTGTATACAATGCCGGATTTAATAAAGTGCCGGTAACATCATATGTATGATAATAATTCTACATTTCTTAAAAAGCTTTGATATTATATACAATTCATAGATTATTATTCAATGAAATAATGATGTAAAATAGTCACACTTTTTTAAGTTGTTTGAATATACTAACATACTTATTAGGATCGTACCTACTAATAAAAGTAACAAAAATGAATTTTTAAAGTTCCTAGTAATCTTCTGGAATCAATTTCAATAAAAATACATAATATCAAAAATTAACCCTTAATTACTCGCGTCCATATAGTTACACTTACGCTCGCGTGGGGTATATTTAACCCCAATTTTAAAGGTACAATAAAACATATTTTTAATGACATACTTTTATTTTAATTATAAAAATTAGAAAGAGACAACATTGTTCTAAATTATAATACTATTTTAATCAATATAAATATAATAAACTTTTAAAGATGAAACTTTAAATTTAGGAACTTTTTATTCAATACATTTATCACATATCATAGTGGAATGGTCCTGACAAACTTGCTGGTGGCACTTGGCACATATAAATCTTATTTTTTTTATCCTTTGACCTTGGACAGATATGGCACCTTTTATAAGTCGTCGATGGACCACCTCTGGAAGTGGGGCTAGGATCCTGAACATGAGCATTTTTTAGCCGTTTTTGTATGGCCCTAGGCAGTGTGGTAAATATAACCATAGGCCATATTTTTGTTCGTCTGCCGACGTTATAGTTAGCACACATTTGGTTGAGTTGTGGTCACTCTGGATCACGTCCTCGTCTACCTCATCTTCATCGGAACTATCTATGATGCTTTCTTCGTCGTATTCCAACGCTCAACAATCTGGTAGTCAGAAAGACGCTTACTTGCCATTTTAGGCGTTCTAACCTAAAACAAATAAACATAAAATAAAGATAAGTAAAAAAACGAACCATTTAGTATATGTACTGCACATTATAAAATAAAAATACACATACTCACTCGTCCAAAAAAGTTGCACGAATACTCGCGTGGGGCAATATATACCCCAGACGCGATCTCCTGACACAACCACAGGACATGGAGCGGCGCTCGCGAGTGATTCACGGCAGGGGAAGGTATTTAGGCAGCTACTAAGAAAGGCACGCAGGTAGCTTTAAAAATGGCGGAGATACGACGCTTCAAATACGCCGTGGGGTTAGATATACCCCACGCGAGTAATTAAGGGTTAAAAATAATATCAAGTATGAAGATGGTCTATAAAATGGAATGCGCTATGTTTACGTGAGCGTGATATTGCCGCGAACAAAGTTACGTCGTTAGATACCTAAATTTGAGTAACGCAGATTTGTGACAGCGTCCTTAAATCTACGAATGACAAAATTTGTACTACTGGAAAATATAAGTATTTTTATTTTGTAGAGGGTTGAATAAAGTAAACTCTATAGATTAATTTAAAATTTCAAACCACTAGTTTCGATTCCTGTGAGACTATTTTTCTCAAGAATAATATATACCCTCTCGTGACGCATGTCTCTCGATTAGCATAGCATCAGACTCTGTTATGCTAAGCGAGCCTCGGGCGTGTTGTAGTCTTTGTACGGGACCTGTCTCCACTAACAACATTTGGGAATTACTTAATCCACGATGCAGACTGTCCCGAGGCACACACGGGAACTTGTTCCAATTCTGTGTCGCTTGTGCAGGTTTTCTGACACTATCCGTCCGTCCGCTCTCATCCTACGTGCTGAGGTTTGCAGATAATGAATTATATTCCCTTTCAAATAACTATATTTTAATAAGCATAAGAGGTATGTATTCGCACAATTTGCTGGCATAATAATATCACTGTACATAATTTGTTAACGCTTGTACAAGTTAAGTAGATAGATGGGTAGATACCCATTTTATTCCATTGTATAAAATGAGTAATAAAACATAAGAATGCATTTTTATATTATTTTGGGTGTGATGGCTTTTTATATTTCTCTGTCTCTAGTTATGATTGCGTTGAATTTTAACACGGCGTGCCATTGATACTAATTTTACTAATTCACTGAAAAGTCCGCTAAGTCCAGCGAAATTTACATAATTAAATATTTGTTAACAAAAAGGTCCATTAGGAGTGCGGTCGCGTCCTAAGCAAATAAATAAATTATAACGGCAAATGTTTCGCAAACAGCGCAAACAGGTTTTTCTTATCGGCCCCTCTACAAATACTTGGCCCAGAGGCCGAGCTGTGCAAACTTGGCGGACAGCGCAAAACCTCTGTGACACTGGCCGCCCGCCTGCCCACAGCCTGGCCGCCCGCCTGACCCACAGCCTGCCCGCTAATATATTATTAATGCTAATGCTATCTCTGATTTTGGCCGACATCTAGTAGAAGGCAATGCAAAGAAAGGTGCAAGTGTGCGTACTTTTGTAAAAGAAGTAAATAGTCTTATTATTTATAACGTTAAGGCTCGATCGGCCCACGGGATAAGTTTTTAATCTGCTAACAGCTTGGATAACGTAAAATAACTAAAAGCTTTTCAGTTATTGGATAAACAGTTGCAATTCCTAGCTAGCAAAATTAAATTCAGATACCGGTTGTTATTGGGTATTGAAATTATAACGGAAATGAAAAGCTTTTTAAAATATCATAATAATATTTTGGTGATATTACTTCCAACACATAGTCTTATGTTTCATCAAAATGACAACACGTACCTACGGACTATAAAAAATAGAAGTAGGTAAAAAATAAAAAATAAATTAAATGGTTTCATAGAAAATTCAGCTAATAAGTTCATGTTCAGTTCAGTTTCCCGTAATGTTGTACTCCACTAGGCGGATATAATTTGACAAAGGGGGCGGAAAGCCAGTAGGACTTTAATAATGGCTTTCGATACGGGTAATTGAAAATTTAGTACAATAATTGCGGATCCCAATGCAGGGCAATAGCCTAGATAGTGATTAGTCAATAGCTCGGAGATTAAATCGGGCACAATAAAATGTCGAAATGTTTTGTGCGTTATTATAATTCGTGATAAATTCCCGGTTAAATAGGACTCGACAAATAATTTATTGCGTGTTGTTATCGGGACAATTCCGGGGACAAATGAATGCATATCATTACGGACGCGCACTCAATTATATTTAATTCAAAAATTATCATAAAGCGCCGGCGAAAGGGTGCTATAACAGTTTTTTAACAAAAACCGCTATTTTACGGTACAATTTTAACTCAAAGCACATACACGTGAGAACAAAGTAATATCTTAATTTAAAGATAATATATTCAGTTCTACGATCATCTTATAAAAATTGTACGACGTCATACAAAATTGTCACGGAAATACGATTTTCCCAGCACAATGATCGCATAAAATGCAAAAAAATAGGGTCTAAACCGGTACACTTTTAAGAAAATTAAAAGCCTAATCTATCTTCTTACCTATAAATTATTGAGGGATATATAGTCCTTTATAGATTGTGATAATTTTTTTGTATCTAAATCAAAATTTTATTTCAATTATAAGCTAAATTAAAAATACTTGTCGATTTCTTCATACATTTTGCTCTCGCGGGTCGTCAGACCGCGCTCAGAAGCGCTCTTGGAAGGACGGGTGTATCGCTCCTCGTCCCAAAAATAAAAACGAATTAGAAAAAGATTATTGTGCGTATACTGTCGTTTTCGTGATTTGAAATATTTGATACTTTATAAGAGTAAACTGTATAAGTTTCATATTCCAGTTATTTGTAATTTAAAATTATGTTTTAAAAATTATGTTGACTGAGATCCTCTTTTTTTATGGGTTGTTGAACGGATTGGTGGGGTAAAGCAATTTGACAAAACTTAAATCCAAAATGGCGCCGACGAAAATTTGCCATCTTTTCGTCATGGGTGTCATTTTCATGGTTTTTGGGGTAGCTATTAACCAATATGAGGTCAAAAATAAAATCCAAGATGGCGCCGACGAAAATTTTACATCTTTTCATCATGGGTGTCATTTTCATGGTTTTTGGGGTACCTATTAACTAATATGAGGTCAAAACTAAAATCCAAGATGGCGCCGACGAAAATTTTACATCTTTTCGTCATGGGTGTCATTTTCATGGTTTTTGGGGTAGCTATTAACCAATATGAGGTCAAAAATAAAATCCAAGATGGCGCCGACGAAAATTTTACATCTTTCCGTCATGGGTGTCATTTTCATGGTTTTTGGGGTGGATATTACGCAATATGAGGTCAGAACTAAAATCCAAGATGGCGCCGGTGAAAATTTGACATCTTTTCGTCATGGGTGTCATTTTCATGGTTTTTGGGGTAGCTATTAACTAATATGAGGTCAAAACTAAAATCCAAGATGGCGCCGACGAAAATTTTACATCTTTTCGTCATGGGTGTCATTTTCATGGTTTTTGGGGTAGCTATTAACCAATATGAGGTCAAAAATAAAATCCAAGATGGCGCCGACGAAAATTTTACATCTTTCCGTGATGGGTGTCATTTTCATGATTTTTGGGGTGGATATTACGCAATATGAGGTCAGAACTAAAATCCAAGATGGCGCCGGTGAAAATTTGACATCTTTTCGTCATGGGTGTCATTTTCATGGTTTTTGGGGTAGCTATTAACCAATATGAGGTCAAAAATAAAATCCAAGATGGCGCTGACGAAAATTTTACATCTTTTCGTCATGGGTGTCATTTTCATGGTTTTTGGGGTAGCTATTAACCAATATGAGGTCAAAAATAAAATCCAAGATGGCGCCGACGAAAATCTGTTATTTTATTTTAGTTTACTTCTTTATTATTAAGAAAATTACACCTATGACGAAAAGATGTCAAATTTTCGTCGGCGCCATCTTGGATTTTGGTTTTAACCTCATATTCGTTAATAGCTACCCCAAAAACCATGAAAATGACACCCATCACGAAAAAAGTCAAATTTTCGTCGGCGCCATCTTGGATTTTGGTTTTAACCTCATATTCGTTAATAGCTACCCCAAAAACCATGAAAATGACACCCATCACGAAAAAAGTCAAATTTTCGTCGGCGCCATCTTGGATTTTGGTTTTAACCTCATATTCGTTAATAGCTACCCCAAAAACCATGAAAATGACACCCATCACGAAAAAAGACAAATTTTCGTCGGCGCCATCTTGGATTTTAGTTTTGACCTCATATTTGTTAAGAGCTACTCCAAAAACTACCCACACTTGCAAATGTGTTTGCTACGTAGGAAAAGTTCAGATTTAAGAGTATCCTAGGTAATGTGTTATGTGACGAATACCTATAATTTATTTCATTCCGACTATTTTTCGGAATAACATAGGTACATTTACTAAGAATTGTATACAATGCCGGATTTAATAAAGTGCCGGTAACATCATATGTATGATAATAATTCTACATTTCTTAAAAAGCTTTGATATTATATACAATTCATAGATTATTATTCAATGAAATAATGATGTAAAATAGTCACACTTTTTTAAGTTGTTTGAATATACTAACATACTTATTAGGATCGTACCTACTAATAAAAGTAACAAAAATGAATTTTTAAAGTTCCTAGTAATCTTCTGGAATCAATTTCAATAAAAATACATAATATCAAAAATTAAAAATAATATCAAGTATGAAGATGGTCTATAAAATGGAATGCGCTATGTTTACGTGAGCGTGATATTGCCGCGAACAAAGTTACGTCGTTAGATACCTAAATTTGAGTAACGCAGATTTGTGACAGCGTCCTTAATAACACTATTGTACGAACTTTGTGCGCCCACTGAAGTAAACAATCAGTAATATTAAATAAAGTAAATTTCATTTTATTCAATGAAATGTTTCATATCGAATTATATAAAAAAACAATTTTAAAAATGATTTTTTGATTTGATATTCATAATATTTTACTCAATAGTAAATAATAATTTATGATGAAACTGACTGACACGAGATCACATTTCCAAGACAATTATCTACCTATTAAGTGCATTAAAAATTAAAAAGTATCTCACAAAGGCGTCCAATTTGGCGTCGATCGCTGCAACAAAATAATTTTCCGGCGAGGCAGTTCCGCGTATAGGCGCGGCCGCGGGCGCGGAAGAGCGTTGTTACGCGCCGCGCCGGCCCCGCTTCGCCCGCTCCGCTGCACCCGAAATCGTTTAATGAACGTACCTATTTTAACAGAAATAAGAGCTCTGAGACGAGATGCATCATATGCATTCCCTTGAAAATATGGCGGGCATTGACACACGTAGCTTCTAGTTTTGTGAAAACTTTTAAAGGTGAAAGCCGAATGGACGGGATTAATTATTTTTCGCACAGTATCGTTTTAAAAATACTTTTTAAATAGCGTAGGTATTTCTTGTCGAGCGAGCGAAATAAGCTTCACGCGAATATATCGGACAAACTCGCCGAGTGGAAACCAGTAGTCATCAGTTAAGTGAAGCCCGGACGAGGGCTAGATGAAAAGCTAAGTCACAAACTCGCAAGTTGCGGCAACTTCGGGTGAATCAAAGGAAAACTTCTCTAAATATTCCTCTGTAGAGCATTCCGGAAGAAAAACAACTTTTATCTAGGTACAGTTTTGAGGTGTTCTGTTTTTCATTTCTTGTGGAACTGCGGAACTGTCTCGTTCTGTCGGCCTCGCGTACAGATAATTAAAGTAACAATTTGATTGAAATTACTAAGTCGCTGGACCCTTTGAAGAAGTAGAGCCCGAGGCAATTTCAGTTAATAAAAGCAATAGACATTAAGGCTCACATCCGGCATCTTTACGGTGAGACCGAAGTATTATTACTACAGGTGCTTTTTGCAATAAAATTAGTCGTTCATGTTTTTCCGGCTTCCTTTTTACGACGATTGCATGGTTTTCTATAGAAAAGAAAGGTAATTTTCATTACACGTATTTTCAAATTGCGGTTCTTTAAGTTATGGTAGGTTCAAGAGCATAAGTCATGGCGGTGCGGTGGTGTGGCTACGCAACAAAACAAGCGAGTACACGGGAGCCAATCATCACCGGCGCCGCGCGGAGAGCTGCCAGCCGGGGACGCCGCGCCGCGCTCGCTAACTGCATTAGCACTGCACCCGAACACCCGCACCTCTAATTAGAGCAACCTACAGATTGGGTAGATAAGTTACATTAACCGAGCATGATGTCCTTATTAATCTTAGCACGACTGTAGTCATACGTTACTATAGAAGAAAATAACATCATTGTATATTTACACACTGTCCGTTTTTATAAAATATTAATGCATGTTGTATTTATTACAAGAAAAAATGTACTGTAATGTACAAATTAAGAGTACCTACTTGAAAAAACGGAACTAGGTTTGTTTATTTCCTGGCATTATCGATCAGTGGCAGTTACTTTTTTAATTATTTATTATTATAAGTGGTCGGTTGTAAAACATTTTAACTTCAAGCCAATTTTTTGAAACAGTATTGGAATTGCACAGTTAAATTGGTTATTTAATAATTAATCGATGCGGGGAGAATCTGCTTATCCATATTGCCCTTTCGTCCGCACTCAGGGAACGTCGCGGCTCGTAAGCCTGCGAGTCGGCTACGCTCACGATTTCATTAAGAAAATAATAATTTCTAACTATAGTTGAGTCTTGAACGAGTGGAGTACGAAGCGTTTTGTTCAATTTATCGCAGTTATGAAGTTTCTGTTGGGTTTTATTTTGATTTCTGAACTTTACAGCTAAATGGGCGCTGAGGGCTAAATAAGTTATGAATCTGATTAAGAGTTAACTCGTTCGTACCTGCCGACATTTTTAATTGTTTACGTTCACTATTAAACATGGATCTTTAAATGTTGTTCCATGTCGATATTAAAAATATTTTCTCTATTCCTAAATGATTGAGCTAAATATGATAGGTATTATGCGTGGTAATTGTGTGACTCTTGCATCAATCATTTAAGGTAGATTTTCCAATACCTAAATTTGTATAGGTTCATTGGTAACAGCTAAATTATTGTCAGTGCCGACATAGAATACTGGTATGCAATTAAAGAAAGTAAGTAAGTATACTAGTTTGCAAGCCTCTCGATTGAAACACTCGAGTGCTTAAATTAAATACAAATGTTCGTGAAGAATTATTCGAAATGAGTGATTCAAACGCTCAAATTATAAGTGACAGGGGTGGTCGCCGGTCGTCGTCTCGAAAGGCAGTGGCACCTGCCACAACAGGGCCGTAGCGGGTATTAGGACCGCACCGCTTTCATCTCCTGGACATCCTTTATCTCTGTGTTTGCTTGTGATTGTTAATAAATATTCATATTTGATAGAGTACGGATTTATGACCACGTTAAACTGTTACGTTTTCAATTTAATGAAATATTAATAAGAATCATAATAATTGTGCCTCATGTTAAAAAATTGATTAGGCAAAAACCACTAAGTGATCGGATCTGTCGGCAATTTGTTACAAGGTAGGTTAGTCTGGAAATTCACATAGACCTCTTTTTGCAAGGTATAACGCAAGTGAAGTAGGTTCATTCAGACATGGTTAAACAAACTAAGTGGTAACTTTTGAGGTGCGTTCCGGACACCTTAATCTGTCCGGTGTTTATGTGATGCTAACCGGAGGTCTCAAATGGAGAAGAAAATAATTTTTCATTCAGTCTAGATTCGATCTAGAGATGTTTTTCAAAGAGACTTAATATATCTAAATATAACATTTGATGATGAATCATGCTATGGACTACCAGAGTTTTATAAACATACAGATTCATGCATAATAATATAAATATAACGACCTTTTTATGTGTTTATTAATTATACAATTAACAACTAATTTTATAAGGAAGTTTAAACCTTGTTCCTTGAAAGCTTGCAGCAACCCCGTGTCCCCGTGTCTCGGCAGGCGCCCGCCCGCCCGGGAAATCTCTCGCGAGGCTGTACACGTTAGCGCGATGTGCGCTTCGAGTCGAGCGGTGAAATTAAAATCATAGATTTAAATCCGGTTAGTGCTTTGAATACTGACCTCCCCTCCCCCTCCCCGCCTCTGCCTCCACCCTCGGGCTCTCCGCAGACCGCAACAATACGATATTTAGTATTTTAATTCGGCCGAAATACGTTTCTCTCATCGTCTCGGAGACACTGGTGAGGGCCATCAAGTTGCACTTGTTTCAGTAAATGGCGGGAGATTCGTCGCTCGTCGTCGACTTGGCAATTTCATTTGCCGCAAGTGCCGCCGCGCGCCCACGATGTGCGTTTTGATAAATTATACCGTTATATTTGGTCATCTAACCCAGTTATTATATTATTGTACTTTATAAAAAATATGTAAATATTATTGTTTAAATGTTATACCCAAAAGTGAAGTAGCTGTTATCTACACTTATATACCTATAGATTTGGAAGTGAAGAGCTTTGTTTGATAATCAATTTAGTTACGTAGATTTACATGTGTAAATATCTCTTTCAGTCTGTTTCAATTTTAATATCTTCCAAAGATTCAACATAAATGATTTCGGGTTACAGTATGAATTCCCGCCTTAGATAACAATTATTAAATAGACAATTTAATTTAAAAGATAATACAAAGTGGTGATTGACAGAATGAAACGTTTATAGTAAAAGCGTCGCAGAAACGGTTTGTAATTTGTATTAATTGTGCAAGTAACAGGCGAGGAACACTCGCCTTCCGCGAAGCGCCGCGCCTGTCCAAAACAATATTAGGGATCTAAGTATAATCTTATTTTCATTTGTGACTAAAGAGTTATTCTAATTAATAGCTCTACGAATAGCTATTATCTACGATGCTTAAAGATTAATACAATTTTGTAAATTTTATCTTGTAATATTTACTGATTAAAATATTATGAAGATGAATATACCTTTATTAAAGCTTAGTAAAGTTATACCTCTATTTAAGAAAGGCGATCAAGAAGACTGTAACAACTATAGACCTATCTCGATTTTACCAACATTAAGTAAGGTATTCGAAAAGTTAATATTAAACCAATTGACTAGTCACTTTGCATCTAATAATTTGCTGCACACCAAACAGTTTGGTTTCACAAAGGGGCGCTCAACCACAGATGCTGGAGTTGCACTACTAACACATATATATAAGGCATGGGAAAACTCAAAAAATGCTTTGGGGATATTTTGTGACCTCTCCAAGGCATTTGACTGCGTTGAACATTGTACTTTATTGCGTAAACTCACAAATCACTATGGGATTAAAGGACAAGCTCAGAATCTCATAGCCTCATACCTGCATGATAGGATACAAACTGTAGTTGTTAATGGAGAACGTTCTAGCGATGCGTCAATTAACATTGGTGTTCCACAGGGATCTATTTTAGGACCCTTCTTGTTCTTGGTATATATCAATGATCTACCTTATTATTTACAGGATAGGTGTGAAATAGTTCTGTTTGCAGATGATACCTCATTAATATTTAATGTGGATAGGCATGACCCAAATGTTGACGAAGTGAACAGTGCTCTTTTACACATATCCGACTGGTTTACTGCTAATAATTTATTATTAAATGCCAAAAAAACAACTTGTGTTGAATTTTTACTACCAAACGTTAAAAAGTTAAGCAGAAATATTACCTTGAACGGGGAGGTATTACACCCTACAGAATCGACTGTATTTCTTGGGTTAACATTGGACGAGAAACTACAGTGGGGAGCCCATGTCAACACCGCTGCAGGTAAGCTCAGTTCAGCAGCATATGCAGTCCGAAAGGTAAGGCATCTCACCGATGAAGATACAGCTAGATTGGTTTATTTCAGCTACTTTCATAGTATTATGTCCTATGGAATTCTACTATGGGGCAGGGCAGCAGATATAGAAACTATATTTATCTTACAGAAAAGAGCCATTCGTTCTATATATAATTTACGTGCTCGGGACTCACTAAGAGATCTCTTTAAGAATACTGGTATTCTTAGTGTACCATCACAGTATATATTTAATAATATTTTGCATGTACACAAAAACGCCGACTTACACACAAGAGTAGGAGATAGACACTGTTATGGCACAAGGAACAGAAATAGAATTGAAATGCCATTTTTCCGATTAGCTAAAGTTAAAAATTCATTTATGGGTCAAGGTATACGCTTTTACAATAGAATTCCTCATAATATTAAAGAGTTTAGTAGTGCTACATTTAAAACTTATATAAAAAATGTACTAGTTCAGAGAGCGTACTACAGTATTCAGGAATATATGGATGATAAAAACCCATGGAGGGTTGTCGTGTAAAAACCACAGGACAGTTCTTTGGCATGTTATTATAATATATGATGTTACATGTATTTAGTAAAATTGTAAAACTGACATGATTTAAAAGAGCAACTATGGAGTTTCTTGCCGGTTCTTCTCCGTAGATACTGCTTTCCGAATCGGTGGTAAATTTTAAAAAATGTAATGACGTTTCAAAAGTGCTACTATAAGAAGTCTAATTGAATAAATAAATGTTTGAGTTTGAGTTTGAGTTTGACCTATAAAGTAGGGACAGCGATGAAGAAATTAAATTTTTCATGTTTGCTATTATGATAATATTATAATGTGATTTAAGGCCGTGTACGCGGTCCGTGCGCTGTTTGGCTCAAATATGTGATTTTTCAAACCAGATTGTCCATCAACCACTTATCTTACAAACATATGAATTACTAATAATTTTAGGAAATTTTATTGTCTATGTAGTTAGTTAAGAGTTTTTTTCAATTAATACAGTATTTCTGAATACCATCAAGATAACTGAGCCGATGATTACTTGATTTCACTTTTAGTGTCAATTTCGAAGCTAAAAATATCTGAAATTGCTGACAGATCTAACACACAATTATTTTTAACTAACTGCAAAAATCCTTATTAAAATAGTTAGTTAAAAGATTTTTTTTATTTTGGACTCCTAACTTACGAAATTAAAATCCGAACAATGTGAATTTTTTTAGAAATTATAGTCGACAAAATGATTATTTTCACCAAGATATTTGACTTTATTGAATATAATTTATACATATTGCAATAAAAGAATGTCTTACTTATAAGATAAAATTTAAAAAATCAACTAAGGTACCTCTATTATTTTTCTACAATTTTTTTTAAAGTACTATAAAACACTGCGCGCGACCCGATTAAAATCAGTCGGCAGCGAGCCTTTCCAGAGAGAGGACATGTTGCTCGGCGCTCTCCTGTGGACCTATGCTGTTCATAGTAAAAGGATAGCGCAAGCCGCGATTTATCGTAATAGATCGCGGAGTTTTTGACTTGTGTTAAATAGAATATGCGCTCTTAACAATATTTTTGAAGAAAAGTATAAGAAAACCACGAAATCGCTAGTTGCTACGTAGAAGGTACGAAGGTAGAGTCTACGAATTTATATAAAACTATGTAATATACCATGTTTTTAGTCCATCCTTTGCAATTTGATTGATTTGAATTGACGTGGACGGTGTAATGCATAATATACCGACCAGCGGAGGTCAGCGGAGGCGGCTTCACGCTCGAGCGGGCGGCGAGCGGCGCGTCAGCGGGCGGCGCGGCGGCGGGCGGCGCAGTGCACGCGTCGATACCACTCATCTTACATGACGGAAAATTATTACATGAATATGTATTCGGGACAATGCAGGCGTCCCTGTCCGCTGAGGTGACGCACAATATGTGACGTTTTTTAATTTAAATTACTACTTCCAAATGAATACCGTGGTGGGTAGAATGTAAATTTTTCTCGGAAAATTTTATCTGGATTATTGTTGTTTGTAATATAACTGTATGTAAACAGGTTGATTTTCTTTCTTAAAAAAAAATCTGCAGCAAAACAGATACTTACAAAATAATATCACAAATATTTCAAGTATCCAAAATAAACATATTTTTTGATGTTTAGAGTTATATACTAGCTGCCCCGATACACGTTGTCATGTCCTACTTGTATATCAATCTGACTCTACCATGAACATTGTGCAGTGTAAACTAACATTGGCGGCGTTATTTCATCATTACCAAATGGAAGACGATTAAGAAGTATCTACTGATTACGTATTACATCAATAAATTACTAAAGAATTTGAATTGTTTACATAATACGGTCCTTTTACAACTGAGGAGGATTTCTCCAAATATGTATTGGATTAGGCGAGCACATTAAAGTTCGCAGAACCGTATCACAGGAGGCGGGTCTGCGACTACCTGAGCCAGATATAATAATACGAACGGCGAGTTCGGCCTGAATTAATATTTATAGTGAATATGGAGATCCGCCATTAACATAACTCCCAACTATTCACCGCACGATACGCTATTCACTTTGTAATGTATGAGATAAAACTTACACAAGTATAATATAATATGGGCAATACGATAGGCTTATGCCGTTATGCGACATTGTATTTTTGAAAAAAACAACAGAATTTTCAGTATCATTTTTGTACGTTTTTCGTGTATTATTGGATTCCAAACTACAATATTGCTATTTATTCATCAATCGCTTTTACGAAATTCTTGATGTTTTTTATAAAGTAGGTATTTAGATAGTATATAATGTAATAACACATTGTATTCAAAGAGCTATTGTATAATTTTGTATTGTATTTCGTGAATGTATTGTATAATATAGACTACAGCCCGCATAGGAAAAAAACTAGGGGACATATCTAGAACGATAGAAGAGCATAAAATAATAAGATTCGTCACTATGCCGTCACTTGTAAGCTGTCCAACTGAGTGCTTGATAAAGAAATACGACGCGTACCTTTCATAGTCAATAGAGTTTGAAAAGATTCGAGGTGTATCATACATTACAAGCTACATGAGATCTTGTCCTGCGACGGAAACTTTACGAAAGCTAACAAGATCTCCCGCGCGAAGTTCGACTGCAGCCTGCAGTTGGTGAACTCCGCTTGTTTGAGCTGTTAGTGCTGATACACGTCAGGTGCGACTCGTAGCACTACTACAAGCTTGACAAGTTGTTTATTATTCTACGGCATTGTTTATTGACGCAAGCTGATCACCAAGTTTGTCCTTTCAACTTTATATTCTACTAGGTTTCCGCCCGCGGCTTCGCCCGCGCAGTCAAAGAAAAACCCGCATAGTTCCCGTTCCCGTGGGATTTCCGGAAATGCGTCATTTTCCTGGGATAAAAAGTAGCCTATGTCCTTTCTCGGGTATCAAAATATCTCCATTCCAAATTTCATGAAAATTGGTTCAGTAGTTTAGGCGTGATTGAGTAACAGACAGACAGACAGAGTTACTTTCGCATTTATAATATTAGTATGGATAAGTATGTACAGACTACAGGCAATGTAATACAATGCATTAAAATAAAATACATCTTCTTTTAGCTTTATTCAATTTCAGATTTAAATTTATCTGCGTAGCTGCTACTCTTATAGTGTATAATAGCTATAAAAGTCCACAAAGAAGAGGTTATGACTTCATATTGTTACGTATAATATTACTGTGATATAATATTCAAAAAGGGAAATAACAGATATAAATCGACTGCGCAACAAATTGCCCTGAAATGTTTTAAGAGTCTCCCTTTCGTAAAATTGCAAATAATTTGAAGGCGGAGACAGGAGGCAGTTTCATTGTATCTGATCGGGTACTTCCCATAACACGTGTTACGGAAGTGCCGACATGAAAAGTTAATTAGGCCGCAAGTAAAGAGAGGTGGTGCGTGTGTGTGCGTGTGTCGGTACACTCTGCGGTCAAGTCAGAACATTTTAATTGTTCTTGCTCATTATAGGAAATAAGCAAAAATGTCGCATGTGGAAAAACTACGAACAGGTTTTTTTGCGGGAATATTGATAAAATTAAACATTACAAGATCAAGACTTCTACTAATAATGATTATAAAAACCTTTTTTTTAATATAAGTAATTAATTTAATTGATATACTTACTTAATTTTTTTTCATAATATTGAACATAATATACGTATTTTTATGTGTTAAAATATCATTCCATTTCATTTCACATTTCCGTCCCATTTTTGAACCATTGCTACCGAATAACAGAACAGATTTCTTGGCACATTGCTATCTAGTATCGACGGTAGAGCAAAAATAAGAAACTGTTATCGAAGCAATTTTATTGGGATTGCAATTTTTGATGATTTATTGTTGATTGGGATTTATAACAACTCGGTTTACATTACAATTTACAGGTTACTTTACAGGTTACAAAGTAAATAATTTACTGTAGGTACTACTTTCAAAGTATAGATGGTAGAAATCGATTTCAGTAAAAAATATACTTAGTTATCGTAATAGAATATAATATTCTCTTATTAATTATGACGTTGTAATGGTGTGTGGAAACTGGAAAGCTACAATATAAATCTCTGAAACTAACTTGAGATTAATTATCTAAAGCGATCCAGTAATATAAAGCTTTTAATAAATTGTAAAAATGTTTGCGATAACTCTGATCTGCTGATCTAAAGTTCAGCATGTGTGCGGCGTTTAACCTTTTCAATGATAATATCTGAAATGAAGCAGTTTCCATAAATATGATGATATTAGCCAGGGCACGCGAATTGCGTCGTCCGCGTCGGAGCGGTACGCAACGTATTGGTTAGAGATAAACATTCCGCGAGCGATACGAGCGTCGTAAAACGGAATTATATCGTAAAACAATACAATGGCATGTGCGACCGGCCGCGCCGATAAACCGCTACAACCGATATGTGACGTCACCATGAATACTAATCACAACTAATATTATAACTTCATATGTTTTGTCGTGGAATATTAAGATGAACCCCATTTTGTCTTGAAGATACTGCTTGAAGATACTGCTCTTTAGAGTATGTATGTTGATAATCACGTGTGTCTTTCGTATTTGAAGAAATCTGAAACTTCACGAGCTACAGACCCCTTGGTACCTTCCTCACGACGCAGCTGTAAATATAGCAGTTTCCCCGCCTCACATTCCCGGTTTGTTTATAGAAGCCATAGACTTGCATGCAAATTTTAATGAAACAGTACTCTGCTAGCATAGTCGACATGAAAATAATAGCCAAGACAGATGGCAATACAATTCAAAACGAAGTTGAGTACCTAATAATACCTACCTTTATGATGGGAAGGTAGAGCGGAATCTCGTGTTAAATGTTTATTGAAGTGAAAACTTCTTTAGCGGCGTTGAGCACTTTTTCTGTAAATGGGTATAAAATCTTAAACTCGCGTCAGGACACGTGACCTGATCGAAAAAGCGTAAGACGGATGGAGAGTAGACAGCTATCCCCTCTCTACTACGCGCGTTTTCACTTCTGCCGGCACTCCCGGAGTACAACCCGTCTTTTTTTATTTGTTTTGTGTGTTTCTGGTCTGTTTAAATAATGTTAGTAAATGTACATTTACTTTCAAGTTAACAATTAACTCGCATAGACATTATCTTTTTTTAATCTTTTTTATTTTAAAAAATAATCTATATTTTTTAGATGTTAGTACGACGACATGTTATATAGGTATTCTATGTCGGCACAAGTAAATTTTAATTGCTCATTACAGCGCCGTGCCATCTTAAAGCGAAGGTCTCAGAGGTTCAGAGGTTTTGGAGATAAGGCTGTCCACTCACGCGAGCGCGACTCGACCGCGGCGTTAATATTCATGCGATCTCTCGGAGCGATTATGCGCGATGAATATGCGAGCGGACGCGTGCCGCCGGGCGTCGCCTGCTCGCTGCTCACTGCTTAGCGCGGTGTTTACGGGGGCTTGTCGACATAATGTAGTGCCTTGTTGCTGTAAACTCTAACAAGATATTTGTAAAGTGTTTGCTTAGTATTTTTTATTTATGCGAAGATTAGGAAATGTTTGTTAGTTGTCATAAATGTATAAAAACAAAATACAAAACAAGTAATAATTTACTTATAAAGTATTGCTCGTACATTATGATGTCGATTTGGATATAACGATATTAAATAATCTGTAATTACATAAAATTATTGTAAATTACACCGCAAGGCTTGCACTTAAAGAGCGGTTCTAACTAACGCTGACTAAGCTCTGTGCCGCCGAAATTAAAGAGCACACGTTAACCAAATCCGTGGAACACATTAGTAACATTATGCAGTGAGACACGGCACTTTATCCGCAAGTCGCGATCTTATCCGCTGAGTAATGGCCGCATCGATCAGTCGCCGCTAACTGGCTGACTGGCTGACTAGTCGACGATGAATGGGACACCTTAGCCGTATCGCTGAATATATTCCTATTGAAAAATTTGCTTTTAATGCTAACCAATTGTAGCAACTGCCAAGAAACAGGAATCAAACAGTTCACGATAGAAATAGATATTGCTCTATCATATTAAAATATAATCCATATTATGTATTCCAAATTTGATACAGAGCAGCGTATCAAATTTGTTGTGATTTTCTGATCTATGTAGGTATCTATCATCGTATTACTATGATGATAATGTTGAAGGTCTTCGTACACAAGGGTGACTGAATTGATTTATTGTCATAAAAGGTATCATTGGCAAAGACCAAAACAGGCAACGATGGTTACCCACTGTATCATCGTCGGTCGCCCGATGATAGTGGTAGAACTATCATAATTAAAGTGAAAGGAAACGATTTGTGGTCGACACCAGTTAAAGAACGAAAGCCTAAATTAGTTCCAAGCCCAAAGGTAACACGACATTCATTGACTGGGCGGTACAAAGTTCGCCGGGCCAGCTAGTACATGCATAAAACAATGAGCAGGTGTTATATGATTTTGGATTAAGTAGATATAGTACTGCACACAGCCAGCCGCAGAGGCTCGGGAGCTGATCGCTGGTCACTGGCCGCGCGCCGGCTTGTTTACAATTTAATTAAACGATATCGTTATCGGACACTCAGTCACAATCGTCCGTATTATCGCTCTCACTGCCATCTATATACGTAATAGCAATTAATACCTTGTTGCATATTATTCAAAATACGTGTACAAACTCAAAGCCAAGGAGAAAGTAACTATTGTCTTTAAGTCGGGTCTTGTTATTTTCCTAATGAGTAATTGTTAAAAATGCATATTGTTTGCTGAACTAAAAAGATCTGCATTGAAACTAAGATTAACCGAGACAATAAAGACTCAAATAAACAATTAACATCGTCGCAAGCAAGGGAACAGCTGTTTTAATACTTATTGTTCTGATCCTGCGATATTATAGCTCTTTCTTATTGAATCAACTGCCGCGGCGCAACTTTCCCGACCGACTTCGTTTGAAACAATTTAAATTTCAAACTAAATGTTTCTGGTGTAGACAACTTTATGGAATTGTTTTTAATTATTGCTGCGGATAACTCAATCTTTCCTATGTGTAATTCAGAATTTTCCATAGTTCACCGATTGACATTCTTTCTTCCACGTATCTTCAGACGAGACGAGATGTTTCTGAAGAGAAATATCTATATATTTCTCTTCAGAAACAGAATCACGTGTATCTTTGTTAAGATAGTATTCTTAAAGAATCTGAATCATGTATCCCCTGATCCCAAGCGGCATATTATATTTGGGCACAGCTTTACGCTGTAATCTCGGTCTCGCGTGCCGGCGGTCGCGAGCGGCGGGCGGCTCGGGCGGGCGGAGTAAAAGACCTCTCACATTACCGACAAACAAGTTAATGTGCCTTATTTATGTACCTCAATGAGTCCATTCGTTTCCTACGTGCGTCTCGGCAGCGATTTCCTCTATCCTAGTGGTGTATTATATGAATTTCTTACATAGTACAACTAAACGTTATTTCTCATGTAAAAGGGCAAAATCCGTAACTAAAAATCTGTTTAAAATATAAAAGTAACACTTAACAACGTAAGTATTTTATAAATTAAAATTATTATTCTACTTAACTACGTGTCTACAAAAACGTTAGCAATATTATTTGGTATACTTGAATCAACTAATGACTAAGTGCCGTATGTACCTAGAATTACTTTTATTTCAATGAATATTCAACTGAGGCAGGCTTACTAAAACTATCTTTCATGAGTAAAAGAAAATTAGTTTAATAGAAGCAGTCGATGGCAGCACTTATCTCAAAAGGGGCTTAAGAATTATAGCCTGCATTGAATATACATATCTATCGTGTGCTTATACGGTACAGAGTTGTTCGTATTTTGAAACAATCGTTAAAATAAAGAGCGTGGCACTTAGAGCCGGCGAGGTTCTGAATAATTCGCGCCTCGGCGCAGCCTGCACCGTGCTCCACCGCTCGAGCTCTGCCAACGCATCGCGGATTTTTGCTTCCATTTGTATTAAAAATACATGTACCTACCATGGTTAAGCGCCGCAAAATATATTATATTTTTCACGACATTTTCCTCTATTTCGCTGTTAATACCGTAGTAACCGTAATTGTTCCGGTGGTATCGATTTGTTAGCCTCAGTTTCATTATCACACCGAACGCATAAAAAGTATCGTTACTTGAGCCATAAACGCAAAAGTTCGGAACAAATTACCATCATAGGTGTTACTGGATATCGTGAATTTTGAGGAAATCGCTATGAAAATCTCTTATCCGTAGATACTTCAGACAATTATCCATCACCAATGTCGTTACCGAAAATCGAAATAGAGTAAAACTTAAAAGGCTTTCCATTTTTGATTTCAATTCAACTATGCTTAGTAACTTCACTAGTCATTGGTAACTCGTAGTCGCTATCTGTGTAACCTCGGGACTATTTCTGTTCACATTGAAGTTATGTCAGCTTTAACTATTTAACTTCTGAATTTCATTGCCCGTATATCCCTATTACATAATATTATTATATTAAAGTATTTGATTATACATAATAGAACAGTTTGTTTTGCTGTTACCATGATGACAACAAAAACATAGAAGTGCCTGTTCTCGTTTTGCCTCGATCTTAATGTGATAACGCACCGATTGATAAAAGTATGACAGAAAAACAAATGTGAGGTAAACAATATTAATTATTTAATTTATAAAATTTTAATGTATCTAGTTAAAAGTGTATGAGTTATAAGTGAATATATTTTGTGATTAAAAGTAAACGTCATGATTTAATGAACGAACAATGCATAGGAATTGTTGGTATTGTATATAAGTGAGTTTAGCGAGCGGGTTAGACGGCTTTAGGTTAATGTTCTGCTTAATTAATTGTTGTTGATTATTGTTAGGGCCTGTTCGTGAGCGGTAATAACGCATCAAATACGGTTCAAATTAATTACGTGTTGCCGGCGCGGAGTTTTATGAGGAACAGAGGACGTATTACTCGCTTACGCGTACGCGACACACGCTTCCCATAAGAATTCGCAAATTTTATTGGCAATCACAAAAGGCATCAAATTAACTCATTGTGGGATTACAATGTAGATACATATCTTTTATATATAAAAATGAATCGCAAAATGTGTTGATAAGCGCATAACTCGAGAAGGGCTGAACCGATTTCGATAATTCTTTTTTTATTATATTCCTTGAAGTACGAGGATGGTTTTTATGTAGAGAAAACGTAAAAATGTACCACGGGCGAAGCCGGGGCGGACCGCTAGTATTATATATATCTAAATTGCCTGCAGATAATATATTATGTGGGTTTAGATAAGTTCATCAATATTATTGGTGAACTTATCTACACACAAACATTCGCCACTAAGTGTAGAGTCAGGTAGGTTTAAAATTAGACGAAAACACAGACAGAATTTTTTCCTCATCTTGTTTACAAATAATTTATATTATCCCGTATAATATATTGTATAATGTCAGAAACAGTACATAAAAGGTATAAAAGAACGTATAATTGCCCCATTTCAACGAAATTCGTGATTTAATATTCACAACACGCGCTCATGATGTATCGATGAAACATATTCATGTGTTCTTTCAACTTGTATTAACCTTATTCGCGACAAACAGAGCCTTTGTCATTCGTCTTGGATTTATAGTTTCGGCTACATTGATAATTGTATTTGAAGTAGTAGTTCTGAGCAAACACATATTAAGGTTGATTTGCCAATCCAGAGACAAAGTAAATAATTGAATTAAAGAAATACTGACTATGTTAAGAAAATCTTGCCTGCATATTACTTTCATAGTAAGATTATGTAGAGTTTTGTCTAGAATTTGAATTCAAATGTTTAATAATCTTTATCAACAGCTTTCATGATCAAGTTAAATATAATACCACGTGGTATAATTATGTGTTCTGTGCGGTACTAAACCTTTAATAAATTAACACATACCAAGCAGAGCCGCGATAAGGTCGCTCATTACAATACAAAATTATGTTTGCTTTATTGCAGATAACGTGTAATTCATGGTTTAGGAGTAAAGTAGGTTGTGTGTGTGTGTGTGTGCTAGAACATTGACCGCAGATAACTCGGTGTGCTTTTTATTATAATTAAGACTTAGAAAACATAAATAGTTTACAAGAATTAAGGTGAATATAGCTGTTGAAGTAAGCCCAGTCCCTGTTTGAAATATTGAAAAGTTGTTATTACATATTATTCTGAGAAATTATTGTTGTCATATATTATTTTCATGTTGTACTTTATTGTGTGATAAAACATCAGACTATAATTATTATTCATTTGATGTTCCGAGTTATATAAAATTAAGGGAATATTCGGTTGACTTCCAATGATTAAATACATAGAGGCATTTCACAGAAATACTGTAACAAAGCAATGTTATTTTCTCGGATAAATAAAATATAAGGCAATATAAAAATAACAGTATAAATATTATTGTATACTTATTTCAGACTAGAGGTCCGCCCCGGCTTCACCCGTGGTACATATTTCGCAATAAAAGGTAACCTATGTCCTTTCTCGGGTATCAAAATATCTCCATACCAAATTTCATGCAAATTCAAACTCAAACTCAAACATTTATTTATTCAATAGACTTCTTCTAGAAGCACTTTTGAAACGTCATTAGGTACATATTTTTAACATTTACCACCGCGAAAGTATTCGTTTAGTTTAGTTTCGGAAAGCAGTATCTACGGAGAAGAATCGGCAAGAAACTCCATAGTTGCTCTTTTTAATCATGTCAGTTTTACAATTGTACAAATTACATATGTAACATCATAATATATTATCATAATATGCCAAAGAACTGTCCTGTGGTTCAGTAGTTAAGGCGTGATTGAGTAACAGACAGACAGACAGACAGAGACGCATTAATACTATTAGTATGGTTTTATGTACTAATGAAGTCTTTGGATTTTCATAAAAATGTCATAGTTTTATGCCGTTGACTATGAAAAAACTTCGCAGGTAGTTAAGTAAAAGTAACAATAATGTGAAAGTAAATGAACCTTGAGGAGCAGCTCGAGAGCTTCGCTGATCAACACATTATACAGCTGATAGAGATTTAATATTATTAACTAACTACCATTTTTATGAATATAAATCAAATTGAAAACCGGATTGGAAATTCATGTTAGAAAATGTGTTTTGTTTATATGAAATGGGGGTAAGATTTTTCTGATAGAGACGGAAAATAGAAAAACTAAGAAAAGCAAATGGATCTTAATAAGTTTTATTGATAGCATACAAAATTACATTCATAGCTTTAACATTGATTTTTTATATAATTTTATACTACGTAAAAAGTATAGCGGGGAAAACAGGAAATCTTTAATAAATCCGTTTATGATCGGTGATAAATAAGGAATTCGGTGGAGTCGGAGCCGTCACGTGCGGCTGAAATAAAGCTATCGTATATCGGTCGGATGCGTGTCGTATAAAACGGTTAATATCGTCGTAAAATCTGACGGGACGCTGCGGCGAAGGGATACTCACTGACGGACATACGAATTATAGTTTACGACGCCACATATTGGTTACTATTCGTTTCGCTGTGCTCGGGGTTCATATAGTTGAATGATAATTTATCGTGAGTTATAAAATTATCGGTATCCAGTAAAACATCGCTTATTCGTCCTACGTGAAAAAAAGGCATTTAATATTATTTAAGTTTGATACAACGTGAGAAACTTTATTCTGTCTCAAATGTAAATTAAATGTAAATAATTAAAGTATTATCTTATACTAGTTCTAAAAATAATCAAATTCTAATAAAAGTTTTCGAGAAAGAGATACGAGAGGGTACTACTAATTGTTTTTTTAACTAATGAAACATTTGAAGTAGGTATTGATAAAAATTGTAAAGCGTTTTTTAATTGAACATCATGATTATACTAGTGTTAGCTAATGTCTATTCTGTGCTTATACTGGTAAAATGTCTGTATAGAAAAAAAGTAGGCCAATACAAAGTTAAGAGTGTTAAGGTCATCTTCAATATTTTACGCGCCTCAGTGAGGCTCGAAGAGTAAATCCGTCTCGACAATGTTGAAATATTGTTCGCACGTGATCGCGCGGATACGTGCGAGCCGCCCGCGCCGCGAACCTTGACTTGGTAATATAAATATGTAATAACTGGTTAAGTGCCTGTGAGACGCTCACAGGCTCTACGTAATTAGTCTTTCCTTATAAAATTAACTTGCCTTGGTAAGGAAAGCTTTCTGTTAAATTAATAATTTAATTTCGTAGACATTATTAAAGTTTGTTTAAACGATAGCAGAATATTTCATATTTTAATATGTTCAATTATTTAATCAATCATAAAATATGTAACACGTAAACTTTAATGATCAAAATATGAATATGAAATAAAATTACCTGCTCATTTCTTCTCCGCTAAGAACACTCGTGGGTTTTGTATTTTCCTACGATAATTAGGATATTGTTGTAGGTAAAAATGTGTTAAAAGTATTAAGGATTATTTAAGCAACGTATAAGGAATGTGCGGCCCGCGCGGGAGCCGGGAGCCCGGGACCGCCTTGCTCGTAAATGTTATGAAATTCCGCGAATTCCTTCATATTTCATGCGACACATCTGATGCCCTAACGTAAAGGGAACGTCTTCCAAAACATTATTTATGTACGAGCTTGCATATTAAAAATGTTTATAAATGAAATAGATTCGTCAGACAAAATTTCGTAAGCGGAATGATTTATGATTAATTTAAAGTTACGAATAAGAAAAAGTATGCGTTGGCCGGGAATCGAACCCGGATCAACTGCTTGGAAGGCAACTATGCTGACCATTACACCACCAACGCTTGTGAACCATTCCCTGAAATTAGAAACGTTTTTACCAAATACAAAATCTTTATAAAGCAATTTGTTTAGACAGCTGTATTACTTTGGCCTTAAAACTTTATTTTTGTTTGAAATAATACATTTATATAAACAATAATAATTGAAAATATCTCATCAAACTTTTCTGGAACGAGTCTCCCTAAGATAGTTAAATAGCAATAATAAACAACGTATAGTAGCCCTTTCCACCCGGCCGAAAAAAGTTTCGAATTTCGTAAAAAAAACACATGGAGCCAATTTATGATACCTAATAAGCTCTAAGAAAAATAAGGAAAAAAATCGGAAAAGCACAGTTTCCCGGAAAATGACATGCACGATCGTGCATTTCAGGAATAAGTTGCTATATGCATGATCGTGCATGTCCGAAAACTTGAAGGAATTATAAAACAGTTTTATCATAGAATCAACATTTATTAGCAAAAATCAACATCAATTATCAAGAACCAACATTTATTTAGTAATATAAGTCTTAATTTTTTTAATCAGCCTCATCAGTTACTACAGTTTTCATCAACTTATGTCTAATTAGGAACATTTTAGGAAAATCACTATCAAAATACTTCGGTCTGCTTAGTATGATAATCTTTGAAGCAGTTTTGGTTGCGTGCGATGGAAAGATATGTGTTGCATTTGATGCAATGTAAAAATGTATGTTTGCAAGTCTCATTTTAACAGAATCTTGGCGATTCCAAGTCATCTGACATTGGTAGATGGTCGTAACCATCATAGCACAATGTGGTTGCTGGTTTCATAGCCTTGCGGTGTTTTTTAGGTGCGACAACCTCTAGGATATCATCATCACCAGATTCGCGACGTCTCTTGTCAGGTGTCCATATCAGAACATCTCCTATTTCCAGACGGAAATCCAGCAGGTCCATGGTATTATTTCGAAGCAGATTGTTGGCTTGACAGTCAATTTTGTACGCCCGCCAAGAATTCACCAAGGCGAGATCGCAGAAATGTATCAGAACTTTGAGAGAAACCTGATCGCCAGTACATTGAAAGTCGTGGATATGGAATACAGCCCATGATTACATGAACCCCGATCAATTTCATTATCTCAGTCGTTTTCAGCTCTCTTCCAGTCTTTCGAAGGATGTAGTTATTGGTGCATACACTGACATGCTCAAAGAACTGATCGTCAAAGTATTCCATGTAGTAATCCATGGGATCTCGAACTGGCCTAACAGGAGTGTCCTCATAATCATGTGGCTTGTCTTGGAAAGACACCGCTTTCCAAGTGTCAGGGCGAGAAGACTGAGGCTCGGATCTAGCTAGTCTAGCTGGACTACTTTCTTGAGCTGAAACATCTGCTACAGCCACATTTCTAGATTGCCTTAGTTGTATATATACCAATCTGGAAGATGACTTGCGCCTGGATGAGCTTGAGGAACTAGGTCCAGGACCCAGGTTGTGCAGCTACAGCATTGGTGGATCGTGTTGATTTGGGTCCGGAAGACCTGGATCTAGCGACAGAAGGTGGGACCGATGGAGAAGAAGGTCCCGGTCGAGATTCTTCACGAAGACTAGCAGACGTGGGTCTTTTTTTATTTGTGGAAGTCCTAGTTACCTTTGCAGATGGCCTGACGCTAAAGACGGGCCTTGAATTGCTCCTGGGTTCCATTTCAATAGTTGAGTCAGGGATCTCTTTGTCAGCCTCATCATCATCATCTTCGTTACAGCCATCATACATCCTTTCGAAGAAAGAGGGATCGAATTGGGGACCTTCGCAATCCAAATCAGTAATTTCTTCTATTTCTGAGTCATTTCCATCGCCTAAAGTCTCCAAAACATTCGAAATCTGGTCTTCGTTAAACAAAAATTAAAGTAGAAAAAAAACATAAAACAACTTAAATTGGAGGAAACAAACCAAATAACGGAACCACACACTTTCAATCTATACCTCCGGCCAACAACCGAAGGCACACGAATGTGCATATTTAAGTTTCGGCCCTAGCCATTGCTTACTACTGCATGCTTTTATCGTACAGCCATTTTATTTTATTAGATAGGATCTTTGTCTATGGAAAAAGCCAAAAATAATGCCTATTTACCGTACAAAAACAAATAGTAAAAAATACTTACGCGAGGCGCGCTTCCCACCGAAAAACGCAGCCATCTTTGAACGAAGCTGTGGTCAACTGGCCGGTCACGAGGTCATGGTAATCTTTTTTACGTTGAAGTACATAACATGCACGTTCGATCGACGTCGGTTGCGTCGCGGAAAACCTGTTGGTGTGTGCTCAGGATTTTTTCAAAGTCAGATGCACGATTGATTCAGCTCGGGTGGAAAGGGGTAGGAGAAGCTCATCACAGTGTATTGCAATGAACCGCAGAGCTGGGCCGCCCCGGGGCCCGGCCGGGGCTGACCCGACCCGTGTCAAACATAACGGTAACAGAACCGGTACAACAGAAAAGGTTAAAAGGATTGCAGCGCGAGCGTGTAATTAGTCACGCGGAGTCATTAAAGCGACTCATTATTGAGTCGATCGACTTGTGGGGCCGGCGGGAGGGGGGGACAGTAATCTAAGAATTAATTGATTCTCGCCGCATCCCCGTCCGTCACTCGCGAACAGAGCTTCTTGTTATTTTTAAACCGTTTAATCGCGAGACAATTGAATCGGGAAACGGAAAATGAGGATGAAGGATTTGTTAATTTGTTATTAATTGCAAATTGTTGTTCGTTGGTGAGCTTGAGAATTCATGTTCATTTTGCACGGATATAAGAAAGTTTCGATGAAACAATAGAACTTGATGTGCTTACAATTAATAAGATGTTGATGCTTTACGCACATCTTAAGCCACTCTTAATACCTTGTCTATGGTAATCTTGGAAATTACTGCTGACTTAAATATATTAAACCGTTTTAAGAAAGCCAACTTTAATATTTATAAGGATACCTGAGCAGCTCAGGTACAAGTTAAAATATTCGGCGACCGGCATCCCGCAGCCCTCGTCACCGGGACTCGTGATTCCATAATTGTGTACATCACGATATCTGTCGAATCGCAAATAAGACTTCTACTAATTCCCTTATATTTGCAAACTACCACTTATATACCATCTTACCGGTGTCAAATGTTCTTCCTTGTGAATTCTAGGGTCTAAGCATTAAAGGGGAATTTCGGTTGTTTTGCTTTTGGATATATGCCCGTTACATTTTGAACTACCCTTTACAGGGTTTTGTAATACTATAATGTGGGGAATTAATGGATTTGTATAAATAAAGTAATTACTTTTGCATTAGAAATAGGGTTTAATTTATTTTCCTTATCGCTAAAAGGCTGATTCCAGCAATTCATTTTTTGTGGAATTAAAGTCACCGCTTATTTTTCCCATCTGCCTAACTGTTGCTCTTTAATTCCGTGAAATTTAGGCTTGTATTTGTGAGTGTATATTTTTAACAATGTGTTATTCTTCAGCAATTATTGTCTCACTGTTATTTGATTACAACTAGGAGTACCTAGTTATATTATTAGTATTTATTATATTATGTCATGTTTATTACAATATATATCAGCCATTTATACTGTTTACCGTACATATTTACACTATGGGTGATAGCCCCGAAATGTTATATTTAATTTCAATCGTTTTCCATGAAATGGTCCATTAATTATTACCTCTTTATTTTTTACGAAATCTATTAGCCCTGTTACTGTACAGTCGAAATCAACCATTGGCAAAGAACTAGCACCAATTAAAATCGACTGAATCTCATCTTTGAGCAATATCACGGAGAGAATAAGAGTAACGAAATTTAACACCGAAGTTTTACCAATCAGATGAATCCAACCTTTATTATTCAAACTCAAAATAAATACCAACTTCAAACTATAAATAATATATAAATAAATATTATAGGACATTATTACACAAATCAACCTAGTCCCACAGTAAGCTCAATTAAGGCTTGTGTTGTGGGTACTAGGCGACGATAAATATAATATTTAATATATAGATAATAACACCCAGACCCAAGAACAAATAATTGAGTTCATCACACAAATATTTGCCCTGACCGGGGATCGAACCCGGGACCGTCGGCTCAGTACCTAGGCAGTTACGTTACCACTGCGCCAACCGCGTCGTCTAACTATAATATAATAATGCCGTGAGATCTGCATTGCATTCAGGCGACAGTCGTTACAAGTTATTAGTTGTTAAGGTGTTAAAAACACATTCGAAGAACCGTAAAAACTTATGGAATGGTACTGTTGGTCGAGTTACACAATAAATGCAGTAATAGGCTATTATTAATTGCTGGTTTCTGGAGAAATGGGTGAAGTTAAATATTGTTTCAGGAATGGATGTGGGCTTATCATAAATATTTGACAAGATATTGTTTATCAATATGAATTTGTTTCTATTTTTAGCCGTGTACACTGTACATAATATTATATGATATTATGTGAACTTTCCGAGAATCCACCTTTTTGTAGCATTCTTCTTATGGTCTGTTCTTTAGAAAACTACAACAAAACAGCGTCAATTTCCTTAAAGCTGCTCACAGAGCTTGGGAAATAATAAATAGGCATGATTAATGAAAACAGAAAGTAATGACGGAAGGGTTTGCATACGAGAGCAACTATCTAATTATGATCCGGCGAAGGTCCGGCGGCGCGGGCGGTGCGGCAGAATATTTAACCCTTGCCTGCCTAATGGAGACGA